>NW_006283136.1:454066-462331 GCF_000327345.1 Myotis davidii
AGAGAGGAAGGGGAAGAGGGAAGGTGAGGGTAAAGTAAAAGACAAATAAAAGGCAAGGGAAAAGAGAAAAGGAAAAGGGGGGAAGGGGAAGGGAGGGGAGGGAAGAACAGGCCCAAGATTCAACCCAAGATGCTGAATGAGAGGGCCCGGTCATCAGCGATTGCTCACATGGTTTGAGTGGAGAAATTAAGCGTTCTGTCAGTTGGATGCTGTACAATGGCAGAGACAAAAGAAGATGCATACGTAATGTCCACCCCAGAGGTGCTTACTGAACTGATGGATTTGGGCTCTGAAAGCATCTGCAGCACGCCATATGGCATGTTGGCCCCTGCCCAGGCTGAGACCTAGGCACATCTCTTACCCAGAACACCTGCCCTTTTCCCCCTGCCCCACCTTTAGCCCCTCACCCTTCAAGGCCTGGCACAAACCTGCCTCTGAACTTCCCCTCTGAACTCCGACAGAACTGACAGTACCTGGCCCATTCCCCAGCAAACAATCCCACCCAACCGCCCTAAGTCCAGGCCCAGCGCTACTGCTGCTCCCCTGACCTCAGACCCCTGGCTATGTGAACGCCCACTCGCTTGGGCTCCTTCCCAACCAGAGGTGAGCTCCCCACGGGCAGGGCAGTAACGCCTCCCCTGGTGCCCTGTGCACGGCGGAAGATCGGCAGGCCCCATACAGTAAGGAGATGCTAGAATAAATGCTGCTTGACCTCCTGACAGTAATAAAGGCTGGCTGACGCCTTTGCTGGTAGCCAAGAATTTCAAGGAGGATCCTGAAAAGTTAAATGACAGAATCTAATAGAGGGAAACACAGCGAAAGACATTACTGTTCAACCAAGTTTATAAAAAGTTAAGGTTTTCCCCAATCATTTTCATTAGCTTACAAAGAGCTTCTAGCATGAAGTTAGCAGAAAGTGGTCTCCATCACTACAATTCTTAGCATTTTCTGGCAGCCGTTCCTCTTCAGAATAAGAAGACCCAAATGCCTCAAATCTGCTCCATGGGAGCGGCCAGAAAATAGCTTTCCCGGAAATCACAGGACACGTGTTCATAGCCTCGGTTCAGAATTCGCTCAGATGTTTTCACTCCGGCCCGTTCCTGAATAGCTCTTTTGCCTTTTGCCTTCCCCCACACAAGGACTCCTGCGCCTCTTGCCAGGCTGCGCGCTGGCAGCCAGGGTATCGTCTGCTGCACCAGGAAATCAGAATCTGCTGCGCTTCCTCCAGGCTTGAAGGGCCCATCCAGACATGGTTGTCCAGAAAATGCAAACTCCTGTCTGTGACTAACCCACATGGAACATCCACAGTTTCTATGCCAACAGAAGCTGCAGGTTCATCCAGTCAGTTCCAAATGGGCTTAAGAAAAAGTGATGAGGTCACCCCCAAAATAGAACAGTTCAAGACACACACCTAACAAAAATGTATTCATTTCGTTCACTTGAGAAATATTTATTGAATGCCTATGTGCCTAGCTCCGTGGTCGGCAAACTGCGGCTCGAGAGCCACATGCAGCTCTTTGGCCCCTTGAGTGTGGCTCTTCCACAAAATGCCACAAAATACCACGTGCGGGTGCACACGTACAGTGCGATTGAAACTTCATGGCCCATGCACAGAAGTCGGTATTTTGTGGAAGAGCCACACTCAAGGGGCCAAAGAGCCGCATGTGGCTCGCGAGGTTGGCGGACACTGGCCTAGCTAGACAAATGCATAAAACTTCCTGCCCTCATGGAGCCTCCATTTGTGTGGAGGAGACAATGACAAAAAAGTAAAATACATCCCTAACAGGTTTGGCTCAGTGGATAGAGCGTCGGCCTGGGGACTGAAGGGGCCCAGGTTCAATTCCGGTCAAGGGCATGTACCTCAGTTGCGGGCACATCCCCAGTAGGGGGTGTGCAGGAGGCAGCTGATCAATGTTTCTCTCTCATTGATGTTTCTAACTCTCTATCCCTCTCCCTTCCTCTCTGTAAAAAATCAATAAAATATATTCTTTTTTAAAGAGGAAGAAAAAAAAGTAAAATACATTCCCTATCAGATGGTGGCAAGGACTATGAAGAAAAATAAAGCAGGGGAAGGGTCACGGCCGCTCCAGAGGAGACGAGTACAATTTTACACAGGAGGGTAGGGATGCTGCCCCGAGGAGGTGACATCTGAACAAAGGTCTAAAGGAGGTGAGGGAACAAGCCATGGAGATATCTGTGGGAGGAGCGGTCCAGGAGGAAGGAGCGGGGGCGAGGGGGGTGAGTGAGGGAGAGCTGGGTGGGAGCTGAGCTGAGCTGAGCATCACAGCTTTAAAGAGGATTTGAGGCCCAGAGGGACACTGTAAGGACATAGAGACATGGAAGCCAAGGCTGTGAGACTAGACCAGGAAGCGCCCAGGTACGCTGCCAGTAAGGATAATAGAGTGGCCACACAGAATGTGGCCAAGGGCCGTCGGTGGCCAGTCTGCACCCTGGATTGTGTCTAACCCCTCAGCCTACAGGTGAGGACTGGCCACCTGGGCAGGGAGGGGCTTTCCCATGGGCTCCCAGAAAGGTGGTAACTGAGTTAGAAATTCTAGTCAGCTGCACCTGGCATGGCCTTTCGGACTCATACAGAAGCCTGCTTCCTCTTTCCCAGGACAGCCCTTCAGAAGCAATGAGTCGTCAGCAGTGTGTAGGCTCAGTGCCCTCAAGAGTGGATCTCATGCCCTAACCGGTTTGGCTCAGTGGATAGAGCTTCAGCCTGCAGACTCAAGGGTCCCAGGTTCGATTCCGGTCAAGGGCATATACCTTGGTTGCGGGCACATCCCCAGTAGGGAGTGTGCAGGAGGCAGCTGATCGATGTTTCTCTCTCATCAATGTTTCTGACTCTCTATCCCTCTCCCTTCCTCTCTGTAAAAAATCAATAAAATATATTTTTTTTTAAAAAAGAGTGGATCTCAGGATCCCTCGGCTGCCCGCCGGTCACCCTCCTCTGAAACCACTCGTCTGTCAGTGCCCCAAGGGTATTCTGCTTGCAGTGGCCTCAGACACGCATCTCCCTCCTTTGAAATAACTCTGTGCCCGGGGTCCCACCACAGTTCAAGATCCAGGTAAGTCTTCCACATGCTTCTGCGTCTGAGGCAAACGTCTTCGGGCATACCCAAGGTTACTCAGTCTGCTCAGAAAGCAGTCCTGGGGTAAGCAGCACAGCAAGTGAGTGATTAAAATGCCACACCCGTGACAGGCTCCACTGGCTGAGCAGCAGGGAGAAGAGGAAGGGCGTTCCTCTGAAGGCTGAGGCTTCCTGTCCCTGCCCCACCCACCACAGAGAGCACTACACACGCGTTGTTCCTGTGTTACTTACTGTAGGGCAGCATTTCTTACAGTGAGTTCTGTGAAACCCCATCTCAGAATGTGAGTGGATCCTCCTCAGAAAGGTGCTGTTCTGTGATGAGTTCTAGCTGAGAAATGCTGGGCTAAACAAAGTTAAACATATTGTTGCTTCGGTCCTTACAGGAGCTTTAGGTTTGCTGATAACGCACTTGACCCTCGAGAGGAAAAGCACGAAGGACATCTAACATTGAGCATCCCTCCGCACCAGGCACTGTGACTCTTCCCACACGATCTCCATCGTCCTCACCCCACCCTGTGACATTTGTACACCTGTGACTCCCATCGTCTAAACAAAGCATCGGGGCTCAGGGGAGTTAGGCTGATCACCCACAGTCTCTGTTGGGAGTTAGGAGGCAGGAAGGCAGAACTAGATGTTATTATGGCCGAAGAACTCAGAGACAGCCCAGTGACCCCTGCTCCTGAGGAGGTTCTAGGACATTCATGCGCACAGGGCAAGGGCAAGTGGGAAAGTCAAGGACCGCTTCATTATTGGTTGGAGTGCAACATGGAACTCTAGCAAACCAGGCTGGGGAACGCAGCTCAGGCCCCATCTCCACAGGACCTCTCCTCCAGCCCAAGGGAGCACGAGGGGTAAAGGAGAGAGAATACAGCGGTGCCCTGCTCCCAGGACCCAAACCCTTCTCCACCACAATCAGGTTCCGGAACGCACGTTCATCCCTCGGCAGGAACCCCCACAGCAGATGTACATCTGCCTCACTGATGGGTAACCAAACGCTGATCACAAATGAGTTTCCTGACTTGGTTTCAATCGAACAACGTTATGAAGTTCCAGCCTCAAAAGCCTGCTGTGTTTTATGAAACTGCTATGAAAGAACAGCAGAGAACATTAAAGACCTTGCCTGGTAATGAATAAAAATACAAAAAGGACAGAACAAAGGAATCCAAACAATATGGCTTTTACTACATTTGTCACATTTCACTTGAGAGGGGAAAGGGAAAAAAAGATGGAACTTTGAAGAGTTTCTGTAAAAGACTGCACACTGACCTCAGAGTTTCGAACATGAATGAGCGAATGCATAAATGAGTGCTGTCCGTCTGGATCTTCATTTTGATCTTGTCCCCAACCTGCAGGCTTTCTGGCCCTGCCTCCAGTCTTTCTCATGTGGGCCTGTGAACCTCAGCAAGATGCACTGCACACCAATTACCAGAAATCCACACCAGCCTTTCCATCCAGCGCCAACGTGGACCCAAGACTGTCCTCTCACGAGTCCAGCATCTGCCTCCAGCCTCAGGACAGCAAGGCCCCGGGCCAGAGGCTCAGGGTTGATGGCACCCATGATGCCAGGAGAAAGGCAAGGCTACCCCCACCTCCGTTCACCCCCAGTTGGCTTTGTCATTCTTTTCTACAACAGCAAGCGTCACACTAGGCTTCAAGAAGGTGACCCCAGAGCACAGGAGGCTCAGGCCCAAAGTCCTACATTTTGGAGGAATTTACAACATTTTGCATTTGTCTGGTCTTTTTACACAAGTAGTTCTCCTTAGAAAACAGGAGCGGGATCAGCAGATGAGTGGATTAGAAAACTGTGGTACATCTACACAATGGAATACTATGCTGCTTAAAAAAAAGGGAACTCTTGCCTTTTGCAACAGCATGGATGGAACTGGAGAGCATTATGCTAAGTGAAATAAGCCAGTCAGAGAAAGATAAATACCACATGATCTCACTCATTTGTGGATTATAGAGAACAACATAATCCCTGATGAAAAGGAACAGATCCAAAGACTGAGAAACAGCGATCAGGCTATCAATCCCCAGAAGGAAAGTAGGGGAGGGCGGGGGTAAGGGGAAGAGATCAACCAAAGGACTTGTATACATGTATATAAGCCAAACCAATGGACATGGACAACAGGGGGATGGGATCGTAAGTGTGCGGTGCGAGGGGGGGAGGGGGAGAGGTTGGGGGTTAATGGGGAGGATGAGGACACATTTGTAATACCTTAACTAATAATAATAATAATAAAAAAGAAAACAGGAGCAGGATGGGGCTGATGGTGGTAGTAACAGCAATGTGCTGTGACTGTAGATTTCAGGCAACCGGAACCTGGGAGCTGGTAGAAAAGGTGTTTTGGGGGGTTGAGGATGAGGAAGCGTTTTTAGCTACATCAGTCCATTTCTAGTTCACAGTGATTCTGAGAGGAAGAGTAGGTGAGAGATGGCAATCCTCACCTGGGGGACAAGAGGTGACATGACTTGCCCAGGATCATCCAGAAAAGCTCCTTATCCCGTAACAGAAGCTCTTTCCAAACGGCAAAGTGGGTGGTCTAAGAGTCTGAAAGTAACTCCAGTCCCACACCCTCCGGCGTTGTGTTTAGAGGCATGGCTCATCGTCACCACCCAAACAGCTAACAATTACTGAGCATCCTCCATGTGCCAGGCACAGTGCTGGGGCTGTTACAGGTATCATCTCCTCCATCTTCTGAATTAAGTCCTATATCATCCCCATTTTACAGATAAGGAAACTGAGGTCCACAGAGGAGACAAGCTAATGCTCCACCATATTCCAGGCACTGTTCTAAGCCTGTCACATATGCTAATTCATTTAATTCTCACCATAACCCATGAGGTGTGAACTGTTGTTATCTCCATCCTATAGATGGAAAAACCGAGTACAGACGGGCTTGGTAACTTGGCCAGAGACATGCAGCAGGTCAGTGATGAGGCTGGCATGAACGCAGACCACTACACCATTCGGTCACTTTTAAGTGACTGCCCGTGGGCACAAAGCTAATGAGTCACAGAGGTGGGATTTGCACCCAGCTCTGCCTGACCCAGAGTCTGGACTCCTGTTCCCTATTATCTACCTAACATTTCCTTTGGCCTGCTTCAGACCTGCCTGGCTCTGTGCTCCTTTAGATACTGGGCCGGGAAGTCAAGGAAAGCTCAACATGATCATCAGCTGACCCACGCAGTAGAACGGGGCCAACCTTCTGGAACCGTGAAGCAGCCTTTCAAAATCTCTGGGCTCCCACAGACCGTGGCTGGTGGCACAGCAAGGGGACAGCGGTCACCACCAGCAGGATGTGCCAGATGAGGCCCAAGCAGTAGACACATACCTTCTGAAAAGTGACCATTCACGTTCCTGGAGCATGGGAAGGGGAAATAAGAGTAACTCATAGCAGAGAAATCGGACAAACACTACCGCAGCCAGGTGATCGAGGTCAGCATCAATGGTGATGAATCATGTACCCTTGATGTGATGTGTCATTGATATGAGGTGAATGGCACATGGCATGGCCCACGTCAGGAAAGTGTAGGGGCGCCCTGGGTGTGCACTGGCTGGGAGTCAGGAGCCTTGGTCCTGTCCTTGCTCAGGCTCTGTGACCCTCGGAAAGTCTCTCTGTGCCTCAATTCCCTTGTCTTAAAATGGGAACGTGGTGCCTGCAGTGCCCCCTCTATGAACATGAAAGCCCTCCACAAAGATGAGGGTTTGCAACTGATGGACATTTTGTCCCTAGAAAGGCTGAGAGTCCCCTCCTCAGCATGCCCCACTCAGAGTGACAGTCCACTCATCCCAAGGGTCACCTCCCTGCATGCTCCCAGGCATACACAGGGTCCTGAGTCTCAAGTGCCACTCCCCCCACCACAGGCTGCTCCAGGAGAGGCTGCCACGCTTGCGCCCTCCCTCCTCTGTGTAGCATGTGTGCAGGATAATGTGCAGAACTGCACTCCTCAGCCAGTGGGGAGGGAAACCAACAGAAACACAGGGCACCTGGACACATGATCCTGGACACACACCAGAGTGAGTGGCTGTCCCAGACCCCAATGGGGTCCAAGGTATATGCACTGCCTATCTAATACGGAGCTGGTTTTGTCCAAAGCTCATCAGGAAGTCAATCAACTGCAATTTCTATAGCCCCACACCAACAGAAACCATGATAAAACGGTCAGGTACCCAGGCTGGCCTACAGAAACCAAGGTGATGCAACTGTGGCTAACGCCTAGCTCTGTTGCCCAGGTGTGGGTTCTAGGGCCCAGGGACAAGACTCATGGGGTGCAGGAAGGAAAGTACTAGAGAGAGAAACAGCATTTCCTCACCCTTTCTAGGGCTCAGACCTCAACAAGGTCTGAATCAGGTAGTCAGCCTCTCTCTTCCCTACTCCCATCTGCCTAGACTCAGAGGTTGTCAAGGTAAGCGTGAGCCTATCTCCAAAAGCCCCAGAGTACACCAGGTTCCAAAATACTTTTTCTTCCTTCTCTCAACCTTTCCCTCAACCTCATCTATCTACCCAACAAACATACTACTCATCTCTGGGTATCTATCTCAATTCAGTGTTCAGAGGACAGCAATCAGATGGGGCTAATTCATACTAAAGTGCAAAGGACTGACAGGCAAGTGATTCCATGGTAGGATTATTTGCATTTGGTTCTACAGGAGTTCATGACCCATAATTGTAGCTCTGCCTACTGTCGTAACTTCATTTCCTCTTTTCTGAACCCGCAGAGTTGCTAAAAGCTACAAGCTAGTTCATAACCGTTCCTGCAGCCGCCAGTGTAATGACCTTTGTAGTCCCTGTGCTCTCACGAAAAGAGGGAGGCTGTGCAAGAGCTGGGAATGCCTGTCAGGTCTCAGCAGACACCAAAGCTCTCTTAAGCATGTATTCGCGCACACGTGCACATGCACATACTAGATTAGCTGCTGGTTGAGGCCAGGGAGTCAGCCTGTCCGTAATTCCTGCCTCAGCAGACTTTTATTTTATTTTATTTTTTTGAATATTTCCAAAAGATTTCTTTTTCTTTTTTTCATATATTTTTTTTTATTTATTACAAAGGATATTACATATGTGTCCATTTTTTCCCCCCGCCCAAGACAGTCCCCTAGCCTCCCCCATCCCCCAGTGTCTTATGTCCATTGGTTATGCTTATATGCATGCATACAAGTCCTTTGGTTG
>NW_006283136.1:467260-483290 GCF_000327345.1 Myotis davidii
TCACAACATTTGCACTCTGCCTCTAGTCACTGGGTTCCCCAGGTCACAAATAGCCTTCTCTCTCTTTCAAGGAAGCGTAGAGTTTAGTGCTCTTTGAACTTGTGCTGGTTCAACAATTTCCCTGTTGACTGCCATTATGGTGACCTAATACAAAGCCACCAGCCACTGCTGTGCATGCCCAAAGCCCTGTGGTGAATCCCCTCTGACAACATTTCCTCTCCCCACAAGATGGGGAGAGCAAATTACAATTGGGTTTGAAAGGGGTGGGTAACTTACCTTGTCCCTGGGGTTTTGACAGCCTCCTGTTGCTATGCCCACTGACTGGAGGGCTGACACAGCTCATTTCCCAAGCCTGGATTTACTGTGATCCTTTGTCACATCTCTTTCCAAGGGAGTTCTGCCCTTCCCGGCTGCAAACTGTCTCACCAGCTGAGCAATTTCACCAATTCGGGGTGGGTGCTATTAGTTTCAGCTGCTCACTCCAATTGCTCCGGGACACGACCTGGGACACGTCTGCCTATATCGCCGCCATCTTCTTTTCCCTCAGCAGACTTTTAAAAAAGGTATGCAGCTGGACCCCAACATCTCCCCTGAGACCCACTCCCAATCTCAGACACATCAACTTCCCTAAAGCATGGATCTGGTCAGGCTCCTCCCTGCCAAAACGCCTCGTCTCCTGTGTCTGGGGGTAGCCCTCAGCGTGGCATCCAAGCTTGCACAGTACATGCTAACCTCCCTTGACCATCTTCTCTCCCACTGCTTCCCACCATGTGCCCTACTCTGTCTGCTATTTCCCAAACATACACAACTCTTCCCAACTGGCGAACAGCACACAACGCAACTTTACCCACCCTTCAAAGCTTGGGTATCACCTCCTCCATGAAGTCCCCCTCCTTCTGGCCAAATGCCTGTAACTCATCCTCTTCTGAAACCCTCAGCATCGTGTGGCTTCTCTTGTGGCCCTCATGACATCCTGCCTTATTGCTAGACCATGCCCCCCCCTCCCCCACCACGAGTCCATGAAGCAGCAACCCAGCAAACATCCCTGAGACACCAGAATGGCCAGCACCATGTTACACAAGCACCAGCCCCCTGGCCGAGGATGTCTTACAGGACAGAAGCCTTACAGGAACGTTTCCAGGGGCTCCCGGCAAGCTTTACACACTACCGATAGTCTGGGCCCCTGCCCTCCCTGCCCTCCCTGCCCTCCCTGCCCTTCCTGCCCAGGGAAAGCCCGTCACAGTCATATGCCAGGCACCGTGGCTCAGTCTTGATAAGGGCTGTTTTTATGGCCATGTCAGTAATCCAGAGCCAACAGCTCCTTGGAGCTGTGTACACAGGAGAGGGAAGCTGCAGTCCCTGCGGAGCTGCTATTCACTCCCTCCAGCTCCAGTTGGGCAGAAATGTTTTCTTTTCCATTGCGTAAGATGCTCCCAACGGTGACAAACCGAACACCAGCGGCAGGAGGAGATAAAAGCCCTGTGGGTGAGAGTGAGGAGCAGAGAGTGACACACGGACGGGCAAGTGTGAGCCGCAGGACCAGCCAGCCACACGTGACCCTTCCAACAAGTGACAGAAAGAAAAGGGAGCTCTGACCAAAAGCAGAGCCAGCGTGTTCCGCCTGCCGGGCCCTTTCGCTCCTCACTCTGCAGACATGGTCTGGGTGGCGTCGAAATTAGGGGGACTCAGGGCTGCAGCAAGGGAGGAGAGGAGAGAGGGGGCCAGGCTTTGTAAGCTTCAAGGCACTGTGTGGGTGTGAGAGGCTGGGCATTCAGGCCTGGCCATCAGAATAAGCCTGGGCCAAGGCATCCGAAACCCAGACAGGAGGCCCAGCTTTGCCTAAAACTCGGAGAAATGGCCTGACCTCAGCTCCTCCCTTCCCCTCCTGTCACATGGGAACAGCAACTGTCCTGAGCTCATATGTGGCTGTCTGAGGTCCCTCCAAGAGGTCAGACATGAGTGGGCTTAGGAAAGGTACAGAGCCTCACTCGTGCAGTGAGGCTGGGGGAGTTGACACAGGCAGGCTTTATAAGTATCACCTCTGCCTCAGTAATCCCACCCGTGGGGAATTATCCTATATAATAAAAGGCTAATATGCAAATTTTCCCCTCGACCAGGAGTTCAACCGGGAGTTCGACCAGGGGGCGGGACTGGCCGGCCAACTGCCCTTGGCCCCTCCCCCCAGCCAGCCCCACCTCCGATTGTCCCCCTACCCCAAGGGGGTGGCCCCACCCATGCACGAATTTGTGCACCAGCCCTCTTGTAAGGAAATAATCCTAATTAGAAAATAAAATCTTTACACATGTGGTTATTCATCATAGTATAATTTATGATCATAGAAAAAAAAATAGAACTATCTAGGTAGCCAAGAACAGGGAAATGATAAAAATGAACTCAGTGAAACCATTAAAAAAAAAACAACAATGCTCAAAGACTCTGATTACACAGAAAATGGTGATGAGCAACATGAACTGAAAATGTCATGAGACACAGCTTCACTGCTGTCCTTTCATATTTTAGTTTAAATGAAGGTTCAATTTTATAGTTTGATCTGTTAAAAACACTCCAAATGCGTTAAATATAGAATATAACTCCTACTTTGCCTAAATTATTAAAAAGCTACATGCTGGGAAAATATAAGATAATCAAGAATAGTGATGATGTTTATGTAGCAGTAAAAGGATAACTGTTTTTCTATTTTAATGTAGTTTTCAGAGCTTCTCTTGTGAATGCATGTTGCTTTTAAAACAGAAAAAGAAGTAAGCATAGTTTAGAGGTAGTCTGAGTACAGACAGTGATCCTGATGCCATGGAGGTTGGGGGAAAGGAGAGGCCTGGACACGGAGAAGTAACCTGGATGTGTGGGGCGAACACCAGCTGGGATGTCCTCAGACATAACTCGGAGCTTTTCTGACTCAGCCTTCCTGGGTGGGACCACGAGCTTATGACCCACCCATGCTCCATTCTCACTTTCCAGGAGAAAAAGAACACTGTGAACCAAAATAGCACCAACTACACGGGAACAAACTCATCAACAAAGCCCAAAACAACAGCAACTTCTATAATTTAAAAAAAGGCAGCAATAAAGAGCCGTGACCAAACTGAGACGACACTAACGGTGCCTGAAAGCAAAGCATCCTGGGCACACTGCAGGAATTCGGTGTGGACGTCCGCATGCGGCCACGTGCCTGCCGCAGCCAGACTGCTCGGCAGAACCCCGCCTGGGCAGCTCCGGGCTGCTCGTTTCATTTTATGAATGTCAGGTTTTAGTAACTCCTAACAACTCTCTTCTTAGGAAGCAGACTTCGGGCAGCTGTAGAAATGAATCTCTGCCAGCACATTATCATTCGTCTGGAGAACCCCAGGAAAGACTGGCATTTGGGTCTGCCCGCTGCCCACCTCACACAGCCCCTTCCCCACCGTTTGCGGTCCAGAAGCATGGACTGCACTTGAGGGACACCAAGGATCTGATCTACCGCATGCCAGCAAAGCTCTGGCCAAAGCCGTGTCCCTGCAGACATCCCTCCCAGGCACGGCCAGCAGAGTTAGGGCCCAAGCCCGGCAGGACAGCCAGAGAGACAGAGGGACAGCAGCCTGGGGCTCCCTCAGCCTTGTCATCCACACTTCACAATTCACTGCCTGGCCCTCCCTGACACAGTGAGGCAGAAATATCTTCTCACCCCAATAATCCACAAGGAGAATTACCTATTTCCCCTCCCTCTGGTGCCTCAGAGCATGAGATGGCCTGGAGTCTAGCACAAGGGAGGGAGGAAAAGGAAGGTCAGGCCTCCCCCCAGGCAGAAGCTAACTCCGGTCAACTCTTCAGTCACAGCATTTCATTCAAAGCAAATCAAGCTTGTGGGACAACAGGGCTGGTCAGGCCCTGAGGGTCCATCTAGTCGACACTTTTAAACTAGTTTAATCATGGAACTCTTTGACCAAATAGAATCTTGCTCCAAAGCCTGGTCTACACAGTAATCCATGGGTTCCTAGGAGTGAAGGTGGGGACAGGAGAGGTGGGGTAAGGTAGAACTGCTCTCTCTTGGCTCCCCAAACTACAGAACCCCCAAGGGGGTTCCTGTGGCCCTAGACCAGGGGTGGGCAAACTTTTTGACTTGAGGGCCACAATGGGTTCTTAAACTTGACCGGAGGGCCGGAACAAAAGCATGGATGGAGTGTTTGTGTGAACTAATATAAATTCAAAGTAAACATCATTACATAAAAGGGTATGGTCTTTTTTTTTTTTAGTTTTATTCATTTCAAATGGGCCGTAGTTTGCCCACGGCTGCCCTAGACTCTTCTGATCAAAGCAGCTCACTAGATCAGCCTCATCATTTACAGGTGGGGAAACTGAGGCCTCCAAAGGCAAACTGGCCCAGCAAAAGGCACACAAGCACTTAGTGGCAGAACTAGAACCAGCATCTATATCTGTTTTCTCACCTAGAACCAGGAGAGCAGGAACACGCCTTCCTCCAACCTGAGCACCTGCACCGGCCTGCCCAGAGAGAGACACCCTTGCAGCCCGCCTGACGGGGTGGAACTAACTGCTACTTAGAGAATCAGGCCTCCGTGTCAGACAGCTCTGCCACTTGAATGGTTGCATATCGCTGGGCAGGCCACTCAAGTCCTCCGTCTCTCTCATCTGTAACCTCGAAGGGTGGGTGAGAGGACCAGAGCTGGCAGAGCCACACCTGGTTTCTGTGAAGAATCACAAATGCTTGCTCTTCTCCCCGTGCCCTTGTGGTGAGCTCGTCTCCTCCTTCCTTGGACCCCTCCTCAGGGAAGGTCCTGAGCCCTTGCCTTACAGCTAAGAGAACACCCAGGGGCCTCTGTCGTGCAGGAGCCTGCCTTGTGGAGACAAAGTCTAGATTTCCCTGTGGTATGACAACCCGCCAACAAAGCCCAGCTTCAACCTCCAACTCCTGAATTCCTAGCTTACCAGGGCCCTTCAAACTGTGGTGTCCTGGACACCCCTTTCACTTCTGGTCAGCTGGGCCAGAGCAGCAGGCCTCCACCAAGTGTCCTGGCTGTCCCCTAGGCAATGACCCCAAAATTTCCCTTCTCACCCCTAAAAGGCTCAGGTCATATGGTTCACCATGGCCAGAAAGTGGGCAATCTCTAGGGCTCCAGAATCAATCCAGGACCAGCTGTAGGAGAAGAATCCAGAAGGCTGGGACACCCCTCGAGTGAGGATACCCGCCAGGCTTCTAATCCAAGGATGACCAAACCTGCCAGCACTCCCACACAAGGTGGACCTACCACACACATTTCTTCTGCCCTGGAGAGACCAAAGCCTAGTAAATCCCTTAATTGGGTATCGGGGTTTCCAAAAAAAGTCCTATTCAGTCATAATTTGCACCTCTCACATCTAGATTTGATATTTTAAAGTCAGATTAAGTACAGATTCAAACTAGAAAGAACAGGGTCACAGATGTGGACGGAGGGTCACCAAGTCCTACCTGCCCTTTATCAGATGAACAGAGTCCCGAGGCTGGTTGCATGCAAGGGGCAGGGAGCCCAGCTGCCCTGGACCACACTGCACCACTCATACTGCGGGAGCTATGCAGCCTAGGGCCCCGCCCTTGGTTCTCTGTGCAGGAAGCTGTTACATAAAGGGTATTGCTGGCCCCCTCACCCTCTCTTTGTGGAGCTCCTCCAATCAGGGCACTGGCGGTGTTGGGCCCAGGGAAACAGAGGCAAACATCAATACCAGGGGCTCGCGGCCCGGGTTACCTTTGGGCATGATCTGATGCATGGCAACTGAGAGGAAGAAGATGGAGTCGCTGTAGTAGGTCCCGGAGCCGGCGCTGAAGTGCTTCTGCATGGCCTCCACGATGGGGAAGAGCTTGTCAGTCAGCACGGCGACATCGTGGAAGACGACCTGCAGCGGGGCCGGAGGAAACCACAGGAGTGAGCAAATCGGCTCCAGACACCCAGCACCCACGTGGGCCACAGAGGGAGACACACAGTGCCTCTCCATGGTCACCAGCAGGGCGTCCCAAGTGAGAGCTAAGGAACCGGGAACAATGGGAAAGCAGCAGACGCTGGCTATGGGGACGGGACATCACGCACCTGGGGGGTGTAGGGGAGGATGAGTGGAACGAGGCCGGGGGTGGGAGCAGCCCCCAGTCCGCTTTGTTTCTGACCTTGAAGCTGGGCCATCCTGAAGGTAGTTCTGTGCCCAGTGACTGGAAACCATGTGGCTCTGTCTGGTCCTGAAATGAGGACGCTCAGCACATCTGAGTAGCTGGCCCTGGTGGCCACTACCCATTCCACAGGCCAGCCAGGCGCTCCACTTCCCCTGTCCAACAGGGTGCACAGTGGCAGGGGCCCTGGAAAATGCCTAAGGCCACAGGAAATGCATCCATGGACCCAATCAGCACTTCGTGAGTGTCCTGACGTTTTGGAGGTGCTGTGAGGGGTATAAGGAATAACCGCAGAAGATCTAGGGTCCACCAGAGTTATGCAGTTTATTCTCACGTACACATACCGATCCCCAAAACAACCTGGGACCTCAATGAGGCGACATCACTATCACAGCTCCCAGTTACAAACAAGAAAGCAGATGCTCACAGAGGTTACACTTGCCCAGCATCACTTTGCTCATAAGTAGCAGAGCCAGAACTTGAACACTGGTCCCATTTCCAAGCCCCATGCTCTTCCCACTATAAATGCTCCTTCTTTCCTTAACAGCAGCCAAATGGGGAGGAAGCCATCAGCAGAACCAGTGATCAGAGTGGACAAAGTACTCATAAGACCCTAATGAGTTGGTTTCCTTATTAGACATTAGTCCATATTGAAGTCCATCCCTCACACAGCCCCAGCCTCATCCAAGGCACCAAGTACATGCACTCTGCTCACATATTTCTGCTAAGTTTTCCCTGCTGCTCCATGCTCCCCACAACATCCAGAGCATCCCCACTGTGCACAACAAATGCAGCCCAAGCCAGAAGCCCAAATGTCCTTCCTCCCCTTCCCCCCTCACAAGAGATCTGCTGATGGCCCTTCCCACCTCCCTCTTCCCAGGCAGCCAACAGGACAGGACAAGCCTGGAGGTGGCCCCATGCTGCTCAGCCACCACCACACTGACCCCAGGGCCAAGGCCCTCCCTGAACAGGGCGCCCACAGCGAAGGAGAGGTCACGCGAATCCCCTGACAGGCTTGTGTCCATCGTCAGTGGCCATGCCAGCAGGAGAAAACACAGGTGCGGGTGGTGCTAGAGAAGTTCTCAAGCAGGTAGGGTGCCTTTTGCCATTCGCTCTGCCCAGGTCCCTTCCTGGCCCAGTTCCATGGTGCCCCCTGCCCCGCCTGCACTCCCCGAGCCTTCGGTTGTCGATCCTCTCCGAGCCCGGCCGTGGTGGTAAGCCACCCTGCCTGCTTTTCCCTGCTTTAGGTTCTGCTTCTGGCCAGAAACCTGTTTTTATCTGAGCTCACCTAAGTGTTTGCTTTTGTCCTTAGGTCTGCTTAAATGTCTAAAATGCTATTAAACTCAGAGGAACTTATATGGCATCAGTCCTCATCATTCCCCAACGACAGCCCTTTAAATCTTTAATGTCTTTAGAAAAGTCTTTTTTAAATGTCTTGACATTTCCAATGTACTACTTCCCTTTACCCTTTTTCTGACTGCTTTTTTTTTTTTCTTATACTTTGACTTTTTCTTTTTTGTGGCCTCTTAACCTGCGATGGGAATTCAGGCCAGCTCCACAGTTTCCCAGCAGATACCGAATTATATCTTTCTCCTCCCACCCACCAGGACCTGCCTGCACCCCCGTGACTTCCTGACTACACAGGCATCACAAACCCTGACAGGTGTCCCCTGCCATGCCCCCCTCCAACCGCTTCTGGTGTGCCTCTCGCGTAATCTTCTATCCGTACAGACTCACTTCTCTCTTTCCTTGGCTTCACATCCTCCGATGGCTCCTCACGGCCCTCGGTTATAGTCCAAATAGCGTGGCCCATGAGGCCCTGCACTAGGGGCTCTGGCTACCCACCCTTCACACCCTCCCTCCTCCAGGGATGGGGCAGAACTAAATCCAGCAGTCCTCACCCTGCCCACCACAGTGTGGTGTCCTATGTCCTTGTATATTTGTACCAGCTCTTCGAACTGTCTGGAGCCCTCTCTCCCAGCCCTGCCCCTTCCTGCCAGCCCCCACCTGCCTGATAAACTCCTATCCAGTCTTCCAACCTTGCTTGGGCACCTACCCGCCTTTGCACAGCCTCCCACGACTCATCACGCCCTCGTGTGCACCCTGTATCACAGGGGGCGGCTCCACCTCCCCGTCTGGCTCCTCTGCAGCTCTGCTTCTCTATCCGCTTATGGGCACTCCTTGAGGCCAGAAGCTGTGACTGGCTTTGTGTCCTGTGCCCGGCCCTTGTCCCCATGGCAGGCCACGAATCAGTACAGGTTTGCTGAACTAAATGAGCCACACTTTGGGCAACTTACTAAACCGCTCTGAGCCTCAAATACAGAAATGATAACACCTACCTCCTCTGGTGGCTGCTAGAACCACCTGGGACAGGCAGATAACGCGCTGGCTCAGGGGTTGCCATGCTGCCCTGATTAGTCCTGAGTGTTGGCATCCTGCCCCCACCTCCCTCCACGGTCTCTGCATCCCTCTCCTCGCAGATCAGTCTTCACTCATGAGCCAGCTTTTCCCTGTGAGCCTCATTACACTTCCAAACCACTGCTGGGACCTAGAATGTTACAAGAAACTGGAGCTGACAAGAGGGCTCTCACAGAAATAGAAGCCTCTGCATTCATTAAAAAAGGAGAGAATGGGTATGTGTAAACACACACACACACACACACACACACACACACACACAGCGAGCAGGGCCTGCCACAGCCAAGACAGAGACAGAGATTTCAGCAGCCAGATTCCCCCCTACTCAAGCCCCCACCTCACCCAAAGTTTCACCGGAGACAATCCCATCCCATCAGCATTAATGGATTTATGAGGACAAACTGTACTTAGTACACAGTTCCAAATGCTGTACGGTAAAGCCTGCTCCAGTGAATATTTCATATAATAAATCTACTTACAAGTAAATTAATATGTTCCATGGAGTGCACTTTATGCAGCAAGGAGCAAATCACAGACACTGCAAGTGGGAATCACAACACCCAGGCCTCCCAATGTCTAAAATAGGTTGCAAACCGTGATCTCCTGAGGGCAAGGCTGGAGTCTGGCACTCTGAGGTCCCCACCCTGCCCGGGGTCTAGTGCCAGGGAGGCGCAAAGAAGCAAGATCAATGGAAAAAGAGAAAAATAGAGGGAGAGGGGCAGAGAAAATGCCGCCCTCCCTCCGTTCCTCCTCCCTTTCAAATCCCTCACATCAGAGGTGGCAAAAAGAATTACCATGTAACCTAGAAAACCAGGACTATAAGGTGACTCCCATATTGAAGGCAACTGGCCAGTGAGACCCAAAAGAGTGGTTTGCACCAGCTTGACTACGTGATTTTTTTTAAAGAATAGTTTATTTAGCCCGGCCTGTGTGGCTCAGCGGTCAACCCAGGAACTAAGAGGTCACCGATTCGATTTCTGGTCAGGGCACATGCCAGGGTTGCGGGCTCTATTCCCAGTAGGGTGCATGCAGGAGACAGCCATCCCTATTTCTAGCTCTCTATCCCTCTCCTTTCCTCTCTTTAAAAATCAATAAAAACGTATATTTTTTTAAAAAAAAGAATAGTTTATTTATTTTAGAGAGAGAGGAAGGGGGAAGGACCAGAGAGAGAGAAACATCAATGAGAGTACATCGATCGGCTGCCTCCTATACCCCCCTTACAGGGGATCGAGCCACAACCTGGGAATGTGCCCTTGACTAGGAATCGAACTGGCAACCCCTGGTGCACAGGATGACTCCCAACCAACTGAGCCACAGTGGCCAGGGCTTGACTATGTGATTGCTAGGGAAATAGATTAAAAAGTCAAATCACCATTTATATGTATATTTAACATAAAAATGTTAATTATAAAATACTAGAGGCCCAATGCACGAAATTCATGCATGGGTAGGGTTCCTAGCGGTGGCCGGGGCCTCCCTTTCCCTGGCCGTCTGACACTGCTGCCAGCCGGGGCCTCCCTTCCGGTGGTTGGCCAGTCAGCCCTGCCTGCTGGTTGAACTCCCAGTCGAGGGGACAATTTGCATATGAGGCTTTTATTATATAGGATTATTTCTCCAACACCCAGCTAACAAAATGATTTCTTTTTGAACTCTTCATGTGCATCCTCACCCATAAGGCCTTTACCAACCCTAGGACCCAGCTAAGTCATCCAGGCAGTTTTCCAGAACACATCATCCTGGTCATCCTTGTAAGATGTTAGCTACAGCTCCAGGTGAAATTAAGTAGGATGTTGTCATTGGAAATGGCATCCCAGCCCACAAGAACCCATGTTCATGTCATTAAGGCAGTTGGGTTTTCCATAAGCCTGTAGTCATATATTTGTAGCCACTTACTCCCTTCTTTTAAGTGATGTTTAGAGGCTCACTTATAGCAATATTCCACATTTATATTTATGAGATCAAAACCCCAGGAATAATGACTAAATCTGTTACATTTCTTTGCCTCCTTTTAGTCTTAATGAATGCTGCCATGTGACTTCTAGAAGCATCCAAAGTCAGTATGACAGGTTGTTTCAGGCGAGGTGTTCTCCTGCTGTCCTCTGCTGTCCGAAGTAAAGCATGCAGTTGAGAGGACAGGGTGTAATGTGAGATTTTGAAAAGTTTCCCCTTTTAATAAAGGGCAAGGTGGGGATGGGGGAGGGGAAAGGCTTGTCTCATAGCCACCATGCACAGCACATTCCCCACACTCCCAGCATGGAGACCAGAGCAACCAGAACAAGCCCGGTGCCAGGCACGGGCAGACGTTTCTGCGAGCCTGGCCCTGGGCTTGCTGGCACAGAAGGTCTGAAGAACCAGGCCACTGCTCCCCTAAACGTTCACGGGGACATAAAGCCATGCCAAGCCTGAGCCCAGCCGGTGGAGAAAACTCATTTGTCACTTGGCGTGCCCCACGGGGAACCAGGTCACGCCACGCTCTGGAGGAGCCAAGAAGGGAGGTGGCAGGAGCTGGCCCAGCGCACAGGGAGACACCAGGTTTCCAGGAAACAGTAATGCCACTTAAGGAACAGCAGCTCCACCAGCCACAGACAGCAGTGCTCAGCCAGAGGCTGAGCTGAGCTGCCGAAGAGAAGGGTGACAGTGAAAAGCTCTGGGGAACCTACCCACACCTAACATTCCTGGCGCACCCTCCACGTGCTGGAACCAGCTACTGCGGGAACAGCAAGCAGGAGTCCACTTGCCCCGAGGGGCTGCCTGGAACACTGGGTAGGAAGGATTCTGTGGCAACGTCTGGACTCGCCAAGAAAGTGTGCCATCATCAACGGCAATGGGTAGACAAACTCACCCCCCTGCCAGTGGAGCTATCACCCCAACTCTATGGGCACCCAGCTTGATTGAAATCATGCCAGCGATGGGAAATGAGAGTCAAATACAGGCAGGCATGGGGCTCACAGTTCTAGGTACTTACTCCAACACTTAATTGTCTGACAACCCGGGTCAATTACTTAACCGTTTGGCTGCTGACGTATTTTTTCGGACATATGCCAAAACTGCGGCACTAATTGCGCGTGTATGGGAAAAAATGTAAAACACTTTTTATACAATAAACTCACTTGTATTGCTTTGCAACAACAAAAATTAAAAAATACCAATTGTTTACATAAATTTGTTTTAAATAAGAAGAGCGCGATAGCGCTCCTTAGCATTCAAACGGTTAAACTCTACCTCCTCTATACAGTGGGAAAATGGTGCCCATCTCATAGGGCTTTTATGAGGACTGTAGTAGGAGCTCAATAAAGGACAGCTGACATGATCATCCCATCCCAATGCAATTAAAATGCCTTTTCTATGCAAGAACACCTAGATCTGAGAAAAGAATACATTCTGTAATAAAGAGCCCAAGATATACGACATGCCAATAACCGGAGCTGCCTGGCTCTGACTAGGGTGCTTTGACTAGGGTGGAAAGTGGTCCCAGGTCCTGCCTCCTTCTACACTCAGTCCACACCCTGGTCCCCCCTAGGGGCTGCCCAGTTCTCAACCAGAAGGTTCCTCCCACACTCTTCATGCCTAGCATAAAGTAGCTATTTGCAAATCATGCTTCTAAAATTACTAAAACAGTCCAAACCAGTAGGTAGATGAAACACAATTTTTATTAAAGAGGTGCTAATATATCAGAAAAAGTCACTAAGTGAGGATATCTGCCTCACAATTAGAAATAACTTGTTCCCTGTGTTGGTTCCCTGCGCGTAAACCTCCCCCAGCCTGGCCGGGCACCAGGGAAGACAGGAGGAAAGCCCTCCTTCAGTTCAAGAAGCAGGGCAGGTTGTCAGGGAGCTGACAGGTATTTGGCATATTCCCAAACAGGAGCTGCTTGTGCGTTCTCGGAGAGAGGGGGTCTCCCACCACCCCCCTGCCCACAGCACTCCTGAACAAGCATCACGGAGTGGCTGCTCTGAGGCCGTGGATGAGAACAGAGTGGGCCCCACCACAGGCTGGTCAGTTCCCAAAACTGCATTCCTAATCTATGTGATCTTCGTAATCAATTCCAACAAGAACTGGAAGGAAAATGCTTTTTTGGAGGAAAAGATTACTTTCTCATCTACTTGCACTATAAATGCAAGAAAAATCTAACAGACAGGTCGTTTTCAATGCCACAAACATGCCAAACACTTTTACACCTCAGGGCCTTTGCACTGGCTGTTCCCTCTTGCAGAAGGATCCTCCCAGAATCTTCAGATGTCTAGGTCCTTCACGTGATTCAGGTGTCAATCAACTCCTGAGATCTTCCCGCCCCCCCCCACCCCCCACAAACACACACACACACACACATACACACACACACACTCCTGGCTATTCCATGTCCAGATTTATTTTCTGCATAGCACTGTCACCACCTGACATGTATTTTTAAGTGTCTAGTCATTTACCACGTGTCTCTTCCCAGGCCGACCAGCCCATAGGGCACCATGAAAGGGGGACCTGGTCTATCTTGCTCACTGCTATGCATCCAGTTTTAGCAAGGCTGCACACACAGTGGGAGCTCAGCAAATGCTTGCTGTAAGAAGGAATGAGCAAACAGATGAGCAGAGGTAAAAGCATCCAGAGGACAAAGCAACAGGACAACCTGTTCCAGGACACAGTGCTGACTCTGCAGGGCCTGTTCCCGGGAGACCTGAGGATCCGCAGCCCCGTCTCAGCCCCGGGGCCTCCCTAGGTGTGGCACATACTTCCCATCTCCATCCCAGCCTTGACCCAAAGGAGAGGAATTTCTTCCCCATGAGGTTTATTCTAAACCTTCAGGAATATGACTCTTCCTGTCACCTTTAACCTGCTGGTTAGAACGTCTGTAAGGCTGGGCTGCAGTATCTCACTTTGTCACTAGGAGCAGTTGCCTAATAAATTTTGTACCCAACCTGCAAGCTGCTTCAGAGTAACTAAGCCCTATATTTTAATATTATTCCTGAAATTGTATCTTCAAAGGTGTTTCCTTAAATGAAGTTTTCCTAGATAATAGATAGATAGATGATAGATTGATAGATGACTGAATGATATCACTTATCAGTGCTTCTTCACCACCTCCAGTAAGTTTAACTCTCTTTAAAACCAAAAATCTCCCAGGATAAATAAAAAATGCTCTGGATTTGTTGGTTTCAAATGAGAAAGCTAAAAATTACCATTGATGTATAGTTTTTTATAAGGAAAATACAAATCCACAGGTTGGGCCCCTCTGTAATGTGACTTTTCTCACTTCTGCAAGACATCCTAGAGCAGCGGTCGCCAACTGTTGGTCTGTGAGGTCCAAAAGGTTGGCGACCGCTGTCCTAGATATAACTCCATTTTGTCAGGCAGAACCCCAAGCAGCTGAAGAGGAAAAAAGAAACCTGCCGTCGAATTCCCAAAACCCATCCTCACTTTACTCACAGCTCAAAAGCTACAGCACTTCCTGGCGTCCTCACGACAGGTGTCCAGTCACCACAGAACACCTTGTCTGGTCCTCCTCCCCCTCATCTCCAACTCACACTTTCTGCAGCCCCGCAGTTAATGTTAGGACATCTACCAGATTCCCAACACCTCGCCAGAGGTGAGCCATATTCCAGTTCTCTGAAACCTTGGTATGAGCAGGGTAGGGTAGGACGAGGAAGAATGTAACATGAGGCAGGCCCACACCTGTGGAAAGGCCGCCCAGACAGAAGGTGATGGAGGGCCCAACACCAACAGGAGACGGCCAGGAGGGTGGTCTGGATCTGAGCTCTCGCTGGGGAGTCTTGTAAAATGCAGACTCCTGGGTCCTGGCCCAGCCCGGGCATTCTGAGCCAAGATCTATGCCAGTGATAGCGAATCTTTTGAGCTCGGCATGTCAGCATTTTGAAAAACCCTAACTTAACTCTGGTGCCATGTCACATATAGAAATTTTTTGATATTTGCAACCATAGTAAAACAAAGACTTATATTTTTGATATTTATTTTATATATTTAAATGCCATTTAACAAAGAAAAATCAACCAAAAAAATGAGTTCGCGTGTCACCTCTGACAGGTGTGTCATAGGTTCACCATCACTGGTCTAGGGTGAAGCTCAGAAATCTTCATTTAAAAACCACCCAGGCCTAGCTGTTTTGCCGCAGTGGATAGATAGAGTGCTGGCCTGCGGACTGAAGGGTGACGTGCTCGATTCTGGTCAAGGGTGCATGCCCCGGTTACAGGCTTGATCCCCAGTGTGGGGCATGCAGGAGGCAGCTGATCAGTGATTCTCTCTCATCACTGATGTTTCTCTCTCTCTCTCTCCTTCTCCTTTCCTCTCTGAAATCAATAAAAATAAAATTAAAATAAAAAATTAAAAGACTGTGGTTGAAAAAAAATAAAATAAAAACCAGCCCAGGCCTGCAACTCTCACGAGAGAAGCAAGAGTTATTCCTACATACCGGGCCCTGCTGCTGATGGCGGCGCTGGAGAGGGGAGCTGAGCTGTGGGCATGAAGTGTAACAGAACAGACTTCACCACCTGAAACGGCTGCTTCAAGTCCAGATCAGGCAAGGAACAAACCGTGAAACAACCAACAAGACCAAAGAAGAGTGCACTTAAGTTGAAGACACACACTTGATCTGAAACAAGAAGTTTGTGCCTATTCAAGAGCTCTGAACGAGCACTTCCTGACGCTGCTAATAGTCTTTGTTTTCTTCAGTGCTGCACTGTGAGACTGCCTGGTGCAGCGGCAGTTGCATTTTTTATTAGCTTGATAGAGCATTTTCTCTCACTCTTTTTTCTTTTTTTTTTAATACTAGCAACTTTCTTCAGCCTTTGAAATGGGAGCTGAAAAAAAGAGATCAGCAAATGCTACTGAAAGTGCAATATTTGATTATCACGGTGAGATGAGCTGTGATCCAGACCTTCTCCACAATAACAGATGCAATGGGTACACGGGTGGTACTCCAGCAGCACTGAGCAGAACTGGGGTTATTGGAAAACTGCTAACCTCTTACGGATTTATTCAATGTTCGGAACGTCAAGCTAGACTTTTCTTCCACTGTTCCCAGTATAATGGCAGCCTGCAGGATTTAAAAGTAGGCGATGATGTTGAATTCAAAGTATCATCTGACTTGTGGACTGGGAAACCCATTGCTGTTAAATCTTACTGGTGAAGATAAAGCAAGAAATCCTCCCTGAAGACCAAATGAATGGACAAGACGTGTTTTATCTGACTTACGCCCCTGAAGACAAGGAAGGGAATGTTCAGTTGGAAACCGGAGATAAAATAAATTTTGTAATTGATAACAATAAACATACTGGTGCTTGTAAGTGCTCGAAACATTATGCTGTAGAAGAAGAAACAAGCCGGCTGTCCGGAAGTAGTTGTACCATGAAGGAGGCGTTTGGCTTTATTGAAAGAGGTGATGTTGTAAAAGAGATATTCTTTCACTATAGTGAATTTAAGGGTGACTTAGAAGCCTTCCAGCCTGGAGAAGAGGAA
>NW_006283136.1:483861-487111 GCF_000327345.1 Myotis davidii
AGCAAACCAGGAAAAGGAAATCTTTTTCCATTAGAGTGAGTTCTCTGGTGATGTCGACAGCCTGGAACTGGGGGACACGGTCAAGTACAACTGGTCCAAAGGCAAAAGCAACAAAGTCAGTACAGAAAAAGTCAACAAAACACACTCAGTGCGTGGCCTTACTGAAGAAGCAGATTCTACATCTACTCTGGTAAAGTCATTCGCCCCTTGAGAAGTGTTGATCCAACACAGACTGAGTAGCAAGGAATGATTGAGATGGTGGAGAAAGGAGATATGAAAGGTGAGGTCTATCCAGCTGGCATAGTTGGAATGGCCAACAAAGGGGATTGCCTGCAGAAAAGGGAGAGTGTCAAACTCCAAGTGCGAGTCCTGGGTCAAAATGCACAGACGATGGCGTACAGCATTACACCTCTGCATAGGGCCACTGTGGAGCGTGTGAAAGACCAGTTTGGCTTCATTAACTGTGAAGGAGGAGACAGCAAGAAGCTCTTTTTCCACGTGAAAGAAGTTCAGGATGGCACTGAGCGACAGGCTGGAGATG
The DNA here is from genome assembly GCF_000327345.1 of Myotis davidii. Classification (NCBI taxonomy): domain Eukaryota; kingdom Metazoa; phylum Chordata; class Mammalia; order Chiroptera; family Vespertilionidae; genus Myotis; species Myotis davidii. The sequence goes on from NW_006283136.1 coordinate 484,403, forward strand.
AGGTGGGATTCTCAGTGATCCTTAATCAGCACACGGGCAAGTGCAGCGCTTGTAATGTGTGGCGAGTCTGCGAGGGCCCCAAGGCCGCTGCAGCTCCACAACCTGATAGGTTGGTCAATCGCTTGAAGAACATCCCCCTGGATGATGCCAGTGCCCCTTGCCTAATGGTTCTTCCTCAGCCCAGGGGACCAGATAACTCAATGGGACTTGGTGTAGAAAGAAAGGTCTGTCAGGCTGGTGTCACTGACTAACCACATCCACAAAGCATACCATTAATCCCCGGTGATCAAATCGGGGGGATTCTGATGAAGGGTTCTGAATATCTCCCTCTTCATCCCTCCCGAAAATCTGGAATACTTATTCTATTGAGCTATTACACCAGTTTTTAACACCTTCCTCATGTTATGTTTTACAAGTACCGCGCGCTAACCGATTGCGCCACTGGAACCTCATGTTTTAAAAAAATAAATTTAAGAAAACCATTTTAAAATTTAAAAAAAATAAAACCACCCCAAGTGATTCTGTTGCAGACACTTTGAAAAGGGAAGTGGCAGATGTGCCCCCTAAGTCGGACTGCCTCAGGGTAAAGGCTGGGAATCAGACTGCAGGAGGCTATGGGAAAACTTCTAGAGGGTCCAAAGGAGAAGACCAAGGTGGCAAAAAGTCCAGAATCATTTTACTGAGGAGCAGCTGAAGGATCTGTGGGCATTTGCTCTGGAGGGAGGGGGGTGTGTGGGGGGAAGAAGACTACACCATCTCACAAAGATGTCAGGCTGGTCTCTCTAGCTCCTCCATCTATCCCTGTGTTTTGGTGTCTTGCCTGTAATGAAGACAAAATAAATGGCAAAGATAAACCCCCTTCCCCTTTCAGACCTCCATTCTGTGTTGAATCAAGAGCCCCCAACAGAGGAATTAAGCAACCAGCCCTGAGGACGAGCAAGCCCCAAGGACTGTAGGAGAGGAGAGCCCAGGCTAAGGAGCTGGACACGTGCCCTCTGAGTGCCCAGTGTGGCTGCACCAACTTTCTTCCCCTCACCTGTCCTTGTCCTTCTCACCTCCAGTAAGAGAGACCTTGTTAGCACAACACAGAGGTTGGGTATACAGGAGAATAACCAAGAAAAAGGGTTGGTGTGCCTTTCAGGTGCTCCGCTCTGAACGCCTGTGAAGTCCTGGGCCTTCCAAGGGAATTTCCAGGATGACCACAGGAACTATGGCAAACTGCTGGGAAGGAGCTGTGTCCTTGGAGGGCAAGGAAGCATCTGAGAAAAGACGAACGTGGAGAGGAGTGGAGCAAGACCGGGGGAGTAGCTCAGATGCTCCTCTGAGGCTGCTTATGAGTGAACCAAAATGCCACTCCAAAAAGTGAGGGGTTGCCCTAGCCGGTTTAGCTCAGTGGATAGAGCACTGGCTGGCAGACCGAAGGATCCCGGGTTTGATTCTGGTCAAGGGTATGTACATTGGTTGCAGGCTCCTCCCTGGCCCGAGCCCTGGTCTGGGCTTGTGCAGAAGGCAACCAATTGATGTGTTTCTCTCCCATCGATGTTTCTCTCTGTCTTTCCTCTCTCTTCTACTCGCTAAAAATCAGTGGGAAAATATCTTCAGGTGAGAATAAAAACAAGCAAGCAAACAAACAAAAAATAGAAGGTGCGCCCACCATGCAGGGCCCAGGGTTTCTCCCCTGAAGGGGGACAGCAGGCCTGACATCTGGGGTGCCGTGGCCGTGGCCATGGCCAGGCTGCGAGGAGACACCGGTCCCAGGCTCAGGGTAGGGGGTTGCGGGCGATGGACCTTCCCCTCCGCGGGTCACCCCAGTTGGTCTGAGCTGGCCCTGACGGGGGCTCGGCGTCGAGTGGACGAGTCCACGTGCTTCTAGTGCAGACAGGGGGTGGATCTCTCAAGTCACCTCTTTTACCAATCATGAGGTTTTGGTTTTTTACATTTAATGCTAAATTTTCCTGACCATAGAAGGCCGTTTTCTACAAAATAGTATTTTCCACCACAAAAGATAAATGATTTGAGAGAGAGAGACGAGGGAAAGGAGGAGAGATGGAAGAGAGGGAACCTGCATTACCCTGGCTTCACTGTGAAACCTGAGCCTACACTGAGCTAGTCTACCTCCTCACCAAGAGGTCAGATTGCAGGGCGGTCAGGTCTTTACCAGATTCCTCAATTTGCTCTTTTCTGTGTAGTCATCTTTCATGACCTATGACCTCCCAAAGAAAGCTGCGGTTTCACAAATGACACCCACAGGGATACACGTAGAGGCCTTCCTGGCCCAGCCACGGTCCACACTGGCCCAGTCCACACTGGCTCTTGGCCCGGTCCCCACTGGCTCTCGGCCTGGGAGCACCCTGTGGAGTTCAGACCAGTCAGACTTGATCTCTTTTAAAACAATCAGTCCTTACATCATGAGTATAATAATCTCTTAAGTCACCTCTTTTACCAATCATGAGGTTTTTACATTTAATGCTAAATTTTCCTGCTCATAGAAGGCCGTTTTCTACAAAATAATATTTTCCACCACAAAAGATAAATGATTTGAGAGAGAGAGACGAGGGAAAGGAGGAGAGATGGAAGAGAGGGAACCTGCATTACCCTGGCTTCACTGTGAAACCTGAGCCTACACCAAGCTAGTCTACCTCCTCACCAAGAGGCCAGATTGCAGGGCAGTCAGGTCTTTGCCAGGTTCCTCGATTTGCTCTTTTCTGT
>NW_006283136.1:487214-490513 GCF_000327345.1 Myotis davidii
CAAAGAGTTAATGGTGATGATGATGATGATGATGATGATGGGTCCTTATAAATATATAATACTAGAGGCCAGGTGCACAACCTGTGGAGTTCAGACCAGTCAGACTCCAGGACAGTCTGTCATTGTCTGAGGCTGCCCACTGTCCTCGGTATCACAAAACACCCCCGTCCAGTGTGCCCAAAGATGGTGCAAACCTATGGAATGGTACAAAAGGACTTCTAAGAGGCACACAGACCAACCATTTTATTTTCATACATATGGATTTATTTTAACATGTAGAATACTAGGATAATTAGTAAAAGCACCTTAGAACTATGATTGCACAGGTATTACCTAAGGAGAGGCTAAGGAAAAAGGGGGGCGGGGGGAGGTGAGTCCGTTAAACTACATATTAAGTAGGCAAGGCTGCAGGCAGTTCTAGGATGCTGGCGAACACCATGAAGGAAACATTCTGATGACCTGACTTCCGAGACTCTGTTTCCTTCCATCACCTGTTGTGGGTGAGATGATGTGTTTAAAATGCCAAATGCCGAACTGGCCGCCAGGTGTTCACAGACCGAGCCCTGCCCTCCCCAAGGTCACAGGGCTGACGTCAGAACCGGTTCTACTGACTCCTGTCTAAAGCGGCCCCACTAATCCCCTTCCTGTCACCTCGGGCTCAGGCAGCCTCCGGGGCCTGTGTTCCAGACCCCGCACTTCTCTAGGCCCCGCCACGCTGGGCCCTGGCACGTGCTCACCGTGGGACCACAGAGAAATAAAACAAAGCGTGTGTCAGGCAGCAGCATGGACAAACATGAGCTCATGGGATTCTCGCCATGACCTGTGCGTTTTAGAGCAAAGGTGGCCGTGGCCAGAGAGGTGAAGTCACCTGTCCAACGTGGCTTGGTGGGTGGCCAACGCTCAGATGTGAGCCCAGGCCGTTCTGATTCCAGGATGCAAACAGCCTCTCAGTCACTAGGGACTGGCCCCACTCGCCTCTCTCCTATCTATTCCCTCCCAGGCGCAGAGCCCCTGACTGTGTCCACACAAACCCAGCTCTGCCCCCTGAGGCCACAGCCCACGTCTGAATAAACTCTAGTGTAGAAAACCTGCTCATTCCTCTAAACTATGAAGGGCCCTTTTCCTGGATGGGTCCAGAACCCCCCTACCTTTCCACCCCCACAAGCCAGCATCCTCTCCCCCGGGGCTAGGACGGGTCTCCCTTGCATTCTATCTCCCACACAGTGGCCAGTGGCCCTTCTCTACCCAAAATCCAGATGTGGCTGAGCCTATCCCTCCCTCAAAGCCAGAACCCTCCCTGGGCCTGGCCTGGATCTGGCCTCCTCCTGCCAGTTCTGCCACCCTTTCCTGCCTGATTCCCCAGCCTCCTCCTCTGCTCCCCGGCTTCGCTGCTGCTCCTCAAACATGCCAGGCGCCTCCCACCCCAGCATCCCCACTGCTGTTCCCACCACCCAGATACTCACTCTCTCAGGAGCTGCCTGGCCAACCCCTTCCCGCCTCACTAACAGTGTCCCCACCAATCCAACGAAAACCCGCCATCGCCCGCACTCCAGATGCCTCTTACCCTGCTCACACACCTCTGACTCACTCACCTCCTGGGACACTATATAATTTACTTATTTGCTTATCATGGAGCAGCAGAGAGATGAAATGAAACCTGACCCTTTTTGAGCCGCTACTTCACTGTGTCTCAGGCGCAGAGTAGACAAATGATAGTGGCTCGTTTAACCAGTTAACTGCCACGACATTTTGAATTTATTTTTAAAAGGTCTGTAGACGCTTATGGCATACTAGGCCTCTTCCTCCCAGAATGGAGGCAGCACAGGGCAGGGACTGTCGGCCCGTGCTTCTCTGTCGTTCACTGATACAGACGGGGTGCATCAGTGTCCCGGGACCAGCTGGCCCCCCAGGCACACAGTAAACACGGCTCAGTGAAGGGTCTCCTGGCAGCAGTACTAGACGGGGTGACATGGACCTTAAAAATGCTCGTCTCTCAGAGCCCCCTGCTCCCTAGCTCTGGCTTCCTGAGCGTCCCCTGAGGGCCAGCACGAACCTGCTTCCCCTCCCCCGCTACCCCGTCAGCCCTGAGATAGGAGGCCCTTCCCTCAAGCTGTATGAAAACAGAGGCCACTTCACACTTCAGGCCACAGGGAGGAGACAGCCAGGCCACAGCTGCTGCCCAGCGAGGTAACCCCTGACACCCCACTGTGACCTGCCTGCTGCCCAAGGCTCAGCCTACAGCCGTGGCCAGGAAAGTGAGACCACTTTGCTAATCAAAAAAAGTAAAAGAAGTGGGTGAGCAACACATGTACAGCCAAGAAGCCATTCAGGTCACTGATGCAACCCAGAGAGGGGGACAGGTTACACAGCAGGTCACTGGGAGAGCCGGCTGCAACGCCAGGGCCCAAGCCTTCCCAGACAGCCCCAGGGGTTTGAGTCAAGACTTGAGTAAAGGCTACTCCTCCTTAAGCTGGAGGCACCGTCCTCCCTCCCCTCACCTACAGAGATCCTGAAAACACTGGGAAGACTGGTCCATGTCTCCACACAACCAGGGGCTTGTCGTGGTGCTAAGGAACACTCAAGCTTGCCCTCAGTTTCCCCCTATCCAATTCTTAAGCTGCCTTCAAGGTACTGCCTCCTGACACAAAGGTTGCAGGACCCACACCAAGAGAAGGGGTCTATACCAATGCTTGGGAGAATGTGGGGTACGCGAGGGACCACCAGGCTAGACAAGAGCTTAGCAAGATCTCGGACAGATGCATACACCCAGGTCAGAGATGCTCCTGCAGGTGTGGGACCCAGAGAAACCAGCACCTGTGTGAGTGCAGATGTGTACCTGCATGTTCACTGAGCAGTGTTTGTGGTGGCAAAACACTGCCATCTGTCAGAGGGACAAGGCATAAACTGAGCTCTACCCATAACAAAACCCTACACAGCAGTGACAAGGACTAAAGAAGATCTACATGTATCAATATGTACGAAATATCAAGAGGATATATATGAGATCACTTATATAACTGTTCAAAATATACAAAGCAATGAAATATGTATAGCTATGCATATATAGTGGGTATATGTCACACACACACACACACATACTGAGTGGCTAGACTATTATGACCACCCCATCAGTACTTCGTTGGGCCACCTTTTGCCTTCATTACTGTGGCGATTCTTCTTGGCACTGACTCCACAGAGATGTTGAAAGGTGATGCGAGGAATCTGACACCATGCCTGATGAATAGCACTGTCCAGTTCTGTGAGATTTGATGGTTGTGGAACCAGCTGCCTGATGGCTC
>NW_006283136.1:490642-494364 GCF_000327345.1 Myotis davidii
TGTTGGAAGAATCCATCTCCATTGGTATACGCCATCAACATGATAGGATGAACTTGATCAGCAATGATGCTTAGGTATGTTGAGCTATTCAGACGTTGTTCCACAGAAGTTAAAGGGCCCAAATCGTGCCAGGAAAACATGCCCCAAACCATAACACTGCCCCCACCAGCTTGAAGGGTTGTAAGCATGCTGTGGGGTGCATGCTTTCATGCTGTTTCCGCCAAATTCTCACTCTGCCTTCTGCATGATGCAACTGGAACGTGATTCATCGGACCACATGACTTTTCCCAATGCTCTACTGTACAATCCTTGTGTTCCTGTGCGAATTGGAGACGTTTTATCTTGGTAACTGCAGACAGCAAAGGCGTTCGAACAGGCCTTCGGCTTCCATATCCCATACTGCGGTGTACGGCTAATTTGCCTACAAATGTCAGGTGGTCATAGTAATCTGGCCACTCAGTGTGTGTGTGTGTGTGTGTGTGTATACAAAGGCTGTTAAATCGCGGTGTTTACCTATATCTTCAGAAAAAAAAATCACTTCTACTGTCATGGTAAACAACCTGCTTCCCTATTTATAATGGTCTGGCCCTCTAGCAACTTCAGCACAAAATTATAGCTAATTTGCCTACAAATGTCAGGTGGTCATAATAACCTGGCCACTCAGTGTATGTGGTAAAAGTAAAGGTACAAAACCCCAGTTCCATAAAGCACACCACCTTCTCGTGGGTGACAGAGAACAAACACCTCAGGGGGGAGTAGGATAGAGAAGAATTAGGGGTGGGCTAAATCTATAATATCTTGTTGTTTTTTTTTAAAGTATCTAAGCAAATATGGCAAAATGTTAGAGCCTATTTAACCTATATAGTAGGAAAATAAGTGTCTATTACATTTTTTCTGACTTTTTCTGTATTTTGATATCTCAGAATTTAATGTATAAAAATACTAAAAATAACATTTTAAAAAATGAAATACGACATAGGAGGAGAGAGAGCAAGACTATGCAATGTAAATTAGCTGGCAACACTCTTTATAATAGAAAGGCAAGAGAGTGAGCAAGGAGGAGCAGTACCACTGGGTCCTGACTTCCACATGTTACTTGGTGGGAGTGGGACCACTTAGGACTGTCAAGTGAACCTGGAGAAGAGTCAAGGAAGGGTTCCTGGGAACAATTCAAAAGAAGAAAACCATACACACAGAGATGTTCTCTGTGGTGTTCTTTATAGTGTTAAAACTCAGAAAACCACAGAATAGTTTACAAAAGAAATGTGACAATAACTTACACTGCAGCCACACAATCAGTAAGCGCAAGACCAGACAGAAAGATAGGAAAGTGCTTATGAGATGCCCCCATGTTGGTTCCCATGTTACATGAAATGAGCAGAGACTCGAATTCCCCCTCTATACCTAACGTATGCTGCAAAGGGAACATGGAAAAATTACGATGGTTCCTTAGATTTACAGTTCTATACTCTCTGTAGAAGCCAGTCATGGGGGGGACGATGGGCTCCCAGGGGGCCCTGGCACTGCTCCCAACTGCCCACTTTTCTCTAAGCTCTTCCTCCTCCCACTTTCTCACACCCAGCCCACCGCCCAGGATTCCTCAGAGCTGTGTATAGCAGAGGTCAGCTCACATAGGGGAGCCCACTCCCCGGCACCAGAGATCCTTGTAACAGACACGGCAGGACCCGGGTGACAGGGTACAGACCTGGAAATGAGAAGCAGCGTGATTCTCTACAGGACCACCCCCATCACATACACGGGCTGGGCCCCGGGGGCTAGCAGGGCCGGGCAAAGGGACAGTGGTGCCTTTCAGAAGGTTCGGGGCCTGCACCTGCGGAGACCCACTCAGCTTTATTCTGCAGCAGCCACTCAGTGAGGCATGAAGCAAAGCCATTCAAGGTATACAAAACACAGGCGAAGGCTGGGCAGTCACAGGTGGATGGGAAAAATGTGTCAGGCCAGGAACAAAAGCTGAAGGCAAACAAGCACAGAAAGACCAGCATAGCCCAGAACCGGCCTCAGAAATAAACAAAAGGGACAGCAGGCAGGGAGAGAGCAGGAGCAGGAGGCCTGGTCCCAGGCCCCTTGGCCACTGACCAGCTGTGTGGCCTAGAACACGCTGCTTGGCTTCTCTGGGCCCCAGTGTCCTGGTAGGTAATAGGAAGCGGGGGGGTACATGGCCTTTCCAATTCCCTCCAGCCCTGACCTCTGGTGACCTGCTGCCAAGTGAGGGAGGTGGGGCTCCAAACATATGGTCCTCTAAGACCCCTCATACGAAACAGAGGCCGCCAGCTGTAAGGCCGTGTGTGAGGAGGTGGAGGCTCAGATGGGTCACAACCAGGGTCTCTCTGCTCCCAAACGTTACAGACCTCACTTGAGCCCAAGTCTTAGGCTCTGAGCCCTGCACTCCTGCCCTGGGACCTCTCCTTGGCAGGCCCGGGGCAGAGGCTGCTGCTGGTGGGAGGCACGGTGAGCTGCAGTGAGGACAGAAAGAACAAGGGTGCTCCCAGGCCCAGGCCGACCAGAGCAGGCAACAGAGGCCAGCCTCCAGGACAACCTCCGCCCGCCCACCGACTTGATCACTTAATAGGGCTGCTTAGCTGTAATTGCCCCACTACATAAAACAAATGGCTTTCATTTAAAAGACATTAAGTTAACGCAGGCTTCGTGCCAGGTGACAGGGCTCTCTGGCCTGGGGACGGGGTTAGAAGGTGGGGTTGCCCCAGTCATCCTGACCAGTCAGTCCTCAGCGGCCCACGGGCCAGTGTGTGGGCCAGTGTGTGACTGGGAGGCCAAAGGCAAGAGCCGTGGACCGGGAAAGGTGTGAGGAGGGAAAGCGGGGAGCCCCTCCAGGTACTCCCTGCCCTCCAGTCCTCTGAGCACCCTAGCAGGGCCATCGGTGCAGGAGGCCTCCGTTCTCAGCCCTTCCCTCTGCGGCCCAGCTCCTCCTCCCCTGGCCAGAGACAGACTGGGGATGCTCCCATTCACCGCACTGCGTGGCCCTGAGGTGGGAATCCAAACCCACCTGTGGGCCACCCTCACGCTGCCTGCCAGAATCGGCACACAGGTCACAGTCCCCCTCCCACCATGCCTGCGTCTCGGGGATATGCACCATTCACCCAACTTCCCACTAAACGCCAGGACACCTGGGCTGCAAGAGCTCCTGGTGGGTGAGAGCGGCCCCACCTGCACAGAGCTGCAAGCAACACATTTCCCCTTTTTAAGAGGAAGCCCGCCTCCCTCACGGCCTCCGGCACCCGGAGGGCTCCTGCTAGGTGTGATGAGACCCCAGATGGAGCAGAAAGGATGCGCCAGCGCCTGTGGAAACTGGGCTGTGCTGGGGTCACAGGGCGGGACCCAGGAGGGTCGAGGAGGCTCGTGTGCAGTCACTCCCGCCCCTTCCACACTTCCCTCTGCTGAACTGCAGGGAAGCGCTGATGGCCTCTCCATCCAGGACCCAATCTCCCAGCTTTGCATCCACCCTTTTCAAAGGGCCTCATCAAAGCAGGTGTACACCGCACGCAGGAAGGAAACAATCGCCCACAATCACCGCGCAGACTCCCTTTCATTTCAGTCTTCCTTTCTAAAACAGTGGGGGACGGATGCTAGTGGAGAAAGAACAAAAACTGCTCTGCGTATGCCGTGGGCTTGCAAGGCGGCAGAAACGGCGCGGGCGGGTTCCAGGCGCCGGCCACTGGCCAAGCAACCATGGTGCAACGGCG
>NW_006283136.1:494539-503829 GCF_000327345.1 Myotis davidii
CACACGGCTCCCAGGGCAGGAAGCCACCCAGCCTCGGGGCAGGAGAGCACTGGGCCCAGGACTGGGTCTCAGGGAGGCGGGGTGTGGTGACGCACAGGAAAGGCAACTCCTCCTCCTCCAGGCGGGAAGGCCCGCGCTGATGCCAGCTCTGGAGCCCCCTCCAGCGCGCACCCCCAAGCAGGACACACCATGAGGTTTTCCTCCAATGAATATTGCTTCCCGATACTGTCTCCCTGGACGATCTCAGGCACAGGGCAGCTGGAAAATCAACCCCGAGGGACCTACAAGTTTGGCCTCCTGGAGATCAGTGTGCTGCCTTCACACCCCAGCCAGAGATATCCGTAGGGACACAGGGAGACGAGGCCCCGCTGAGATGGGTGACAACAGGCCTTACCCTGCCCCTACCGTGGGAGTTAGGGTGAGCTGGCTCTCACCTCCCCTTCCAAAAGGGGCCAGAAGCTGCTGATCACACCGACCCTCAGGTAGTTGAGGCAAGGGCCTGGGCTGGTCCCAACCCAGCTCTGGGTGGATCTGAACAGGTGGCTGTCCCTCCACCGGGGTCTGTCAGCTCACTGGAGGCCCGGCTGCACAGCCAGGTCCAGAGTTCCCTTCCCGCTCCAATGCTTGTGGACTCTGCCAGGCTCTGTGAAGCGAGTGAGACTGAAGCTGCACTGCAGCAAGCAGCCTTGCTCAGGCTGAGTGTATCTGTTAGGGGCCGCTGGGCTGGGAGATGATACAGATTGCGAGGTAGCCTGCAGCCCACCCCGCACCACTCCCTGTCTTGTAGTGTCTCCTACTCCCCAAGTCATGTCACCTAGTCCGGCCTCATGGGTTAGTGTGGGAAACCAAGTAAGACACCAGGCATCTCAAATTTGGGGATGCCTTATGGGTGACAGTGGTGCCCAGATGAGACGCTGGTGAAAGCACTTTTGTACGCTCTGAAGTGCTGGAAGAAAACTGTGGTTACTGTTATTCTCCTAATCAAGTCTTCACAGTAGTAACACTCCCTCTTTCATTTTAGGTAGAACATGACGGTACATATCAGAAATTTCCAAACCATGTTCTTCAAAATACAAGTGTTTCCAGAGAGACAATTGCAGGGTGAGGGGAGGAGAGTCAAGGTACCTGTTTTTTCTTCTAAGATGCATTTTAGTAAAAATGTAAGAAAAATACCAAGTAAATTCATGTTTTTCCTTATCAATATATAATCATGTCATCATTAGTCTTTAGGGAAATGCAAATCAAAACCACAATGAGATGCTACATCACACCCACTAGGATGGCTATAATAAAAAAGACAGACAACAAGAGCTGGTGAGGATGTGAAGAAAACTGGAATCCTCCATACATTGCTGGTGGGAATGAAAATGGAACAACTACTTCTGACAACAGGCTGGCAGTTCCTCACAAAGCTAAACAAAATTGCCATATGACCCATCCATTCCACCCCTAGGTTTATACCCAAGCGGCCTGAAACCATGTATCCACACAAAAACTTGTAAATGAATGTTCACAACAAATTATTCATAACAGCCAAAAAGTGGAAACCTAAATGTGTCCATGAACTAATGGATGCATAAAATTTGGTATATCCATATAATGGAATATTATTCAACCATTAAAAGAGAGAAAGTACTGACACATGCACACAAACCTTGAAAACACTATGCTAAGTGGAAAAAGCCAGGAACAAACAATTACATAGTGAATGACTCCATTTATATGGAATGTACAGAATAAGCAAATTTATAGAGACAGAAACAGATTAGTGGTTGCCAGGGCTGAGGGGGGAAGGGAAATGGGGAATGACTGATGGGTATAGGATTTCTTTTGGGGTTGGTGAAACATCCTGGAATTAGTGGTTATAATTGAACAACCTTGTGAGTAAGTTAAAAACTACTGAAATGCGGCCTGGCCAGTGTGGCTCAGTGTTTGAGCATCAACCCACGAACCAGGAGGTCACAGTTCGATTCTTGGTCAGGGCACATGCCAGGGCTGTGGGCTCTATCCCCAGTAGGGGTGAGCAGGAGGCAGCTACTTGAAGATTCTCTCTCATCATTGACCAGTTAACTGCCATGCGTCCAAAACGGAAACCATTCCCATACACCACAATATTTTGAATTTAATTTAAAAAATCAACAACTTGTGTCTATAGACGTTTATGGCATACAAAGGGTTGATATTTCTATGCCTCTCTCCCTCTCCTTTCCTCTCTCTGAAATCAATGAAATCATATTTTAAGAAACTACTGAATTGTAAATTTTAAAGGGTGAGTTTAATGGTATGTGCATTTTTTAATTGCAAAAAATTTATCGTTGTCTTTTAAAAAATGGCCCACGAGAACAGAGATCAGTGAGGAAATCATGAAGCATTACTGGTGCCCAAAGCTGGGTCATTTCATCTGTACATTGAAGCCCCCATAGCATTTACCAATCACCCATGTACCAATGTATTTCATCTACATGATGAACCTTGGCCTATGTTACTGCCTTTACCTTATGACCTCAACGCATACCTGTGAAACTACCCAGAATTCATTGTATACAGTACAGTAACACTGTACGAAGTTATTCCCTACGGATCCATAACTAAAGTCTTCCACGAGAAATGTATTGGTACACAAACTACTACAGCTGTCTCATGAACATATTATAATTTAAGAGAGTTCCACTGTTAAATGCATGTGGTAAAATAACACTGTTCTCTAAATTCTAGAGCATAAAATGCCCTCTTTTCAATGAGCCTCTCATTTCAGGACACATCTCTCCCATCACCTTTTCGCAGACTCTCGAAACCTATTCCCACGGGTCATTCTGGTGCGAGGCGCCTGCCGCCCTGATGAGCTGGAGAACTGCATCTGTGTCACCTGTTGGTCGCTGGCTCCCTCGGTGAGATAGCCAGCATCCAGGTCCTTACATTCGGGCTTCTTTCAAGCCCCAGCTATGAGCGGGGGTACTCTTCTTTTCAAAGACACTCACAGTTTTGCTTCTGCAGTAAAAGAACCTCCAGAAATCCCCAATGTGCACAGAGAGCTTTGGCCGTTGTCTTGTCACTCTAGTCCTCAGCACTCACTGCTTTGGGGATCCAACAATCACTTCTAAGGATGGAATGCACGTGGCTTCCTTCTTATTCCTCACTTGTCATCTGGAGACTGAGCCGCCACCCAGACGCATGCTCTAGGGAGGCTGACGTTTGATGCATGAGGGGCAGATCACCAAGTACACTATGATTTCTTTGGTTAATTGGTTAATTAACACAGCCATCCATCAGTCAACTATAAAATATTATTGAGAACCTCGAATGTGCCAGGAACGGTGCTAAGAATATAATGGGGATGGGAGGAAGAGGGAGCACCTCCATTTCCATTGTTTCATGCCTCTCCATGGAGGATGCTCCACAAGACCAGCACTCCCGGCCTCCTACTCCCGCCCATCTCTCCTCCCCACGGGGCACACACAAATGCCTCCCTTAAGGCAGGAGTAGAAACGGACCTGATGGGCACATGTGGGAGGTATGTCTGACCTGGCCTCTTCTCCCCGGCCCTGGAATTGCCTACAGAGCCTGCCCAACCCTGAAGGAAAGCCAGTGGCTGTCCAGAGCTGCTGGTCCCTCCAGAAGTCTGTCTGGTTTTTGTGTTCCAGGTTAGGCGGCTCCTGCTCCTGTGTCTGTGTATCACTTCCAACCAGGCCAGAAATGGGGGAGAGGTGGGGGGGGGGGGCAATTATGGGTTCCTGTCTACCTCCGTAAATGAAGAAGGTAAGTTACATGCTGCCCTCAGAGATTATATTCCAGTAGGGAGAGGCAGACTGCCAACGAAGAGGACAGTTATTTTCTCAAACTTTCGGAGCACATCCTACCCAAGGCCTTTCTGACAAGAGCTCTCCTCCAGGGGTCCAAATAGCTCGCACTCTCACTTCCTTCAGGCCCTGCTCCAATGTCGCCTTAGCAGTGCGCCATCCCTGACCGCTTACCAAACAGCCAACAACCCCCCACCCCCACACATACTCCATGGGTCCTACCCTCCTGACTTCTCCCTATGACTAATCACAACCTGACTCACTCTACATGCACTTGTTATGTGTTTAAAGTCTACCTCCCACACATCCCCCACGACCCCAGAATGTAGGCTGCCTGAGGGCAGGGACTAGCTTCTGTTCCTGCTATTCACAGGCACCTAGAACAGTGCCTGGCACAGGGCAAGCGATCAAGAACATCAGTTGAATGAATGAATGAACAAGTGAATATGTGCTACAGACAAGGTGATGAGAAAGATAACGAGGGTGGGGGCTGCTTGAGAAAAGGGGTTCAGTGAAGGCCTTTCTGAGTGGCTAACATCTGAGTTGTAACACGGTGATAGCACAAGAGAAACACCACAGCACAGCAATACGGCTGTACTCCTCAGAGGGCGTGCCAACAGTGGCTCAGTGAGCCTCACTGGGCCTCTGCAGGGGACTGGCCACCCCAAAAAGGAGATGGCCCGGGGTCATGCCAGGGGCACTGGGGCCTGCCTGTCGTATTGATTTTCCCAGAAGTAGGCAGGGTAGTATCGCGTTGTGAGACTGGACACACAACCAACACAGCAGCACTGGACTGAATGCATTACAGCACAGTGCCATTTAATCCTCACCACCACGTGTGAGGTGGGGGTTTAATACTCTTTTTCAGAGGAGGCTGAGGAGGCCCTGAGAGGCAAGGCAGATCCCCCACAATCACCCAGCTAGTAACTGGCCAACTGGGGTTGGAACTCAGTGATGTCTCTCTCCCTCAGGACCATCTCACGCCCCTCAGTGAGTTTTGCAGCGGGACTGTCCATGAGTGTGATGCTAAGTGACATGGGTTCCTGGATGGCGCGGGCTGTGCCTGACCCATGTCTGTGTCCCCTGCAGCTTTGAATTCAGAGGCCCCCATCCAGTGGGTGTTTGGTCATTCTTGAGGCTTCACAGTGCAGTGTGGGTTCCTGAAGGGTAAGGCAGAGATGGCTGATTCCCCCAAAAACTGCCCTCCTCTCCTCCCTGATTAGCTGACCTCTTTTTTAAATGGGGTACTCTGCTTTGGTCCTCCATCCTGCTGCCGGAACACTGGTGTGATGACTAAATCTCTCGCAGCCAACCTGGAACATGAGGACAGGGCCACTCCCCAGAGATGGTGAAACAGAGAGCTAGAAGGAGCCTAGGACCCTGAAAACTTCACAAAGGGCCCAGGAATCCCGACTTCTGGACTTCATTTAGATGAGAAATAAAGCTCAATCTTGCTTGTTTTTGTTTTTTATTTATATATTTTTATTTATTTCAGAGAGGAAGGGGGAGAGAGATAGAAACATCAATGATGAGAATCATTGATCGGCTGTCTCCTGCACGCCCCACACTGGGGATATGCCGACCAAGAATCAAACCATAACCTCCTGGTTCATAGGTCAACGCTCAACCACTGCGCCACACCACCTGGGCTCTATTTGGGGTTTTCATGGCATATTCCAATGATGGCGAACCTTTTGAGCTCGGCGTGTCAGCATTTTGAAAAACCCTAACTTAACTCTGGTGCCGTGTCACATATAGAAATTTTTTGATATTTGCAACCATAGTATAAAAACGATTTATATTTTTGATATTTATTTTATATATTTAAATGCCATTTAACAAAGAAAAATCAACCAAAAAAATGAGTTCACGTGTCACCTCTGATACGCGTGTCACCTCTGTCACGTGTGTTATAGGTTCGCCATCACTGGCATATTCTATCAAACCTGATCAACAGCAAGGAAGGGTTGTGGAAGAGAACAATCTCGACCTAAGTTTGAGAAGTGTAGGATTCCACCTGACAGAATGAGACAGCAGGGGGCTCAGAAGCTCGTCCTACAGCCCAGGGAGGGCGGCCGGACAAGGAAGCTGAAGCCAGCGGCTGAGCGTCTGGAATGCTGGAGTCCCTGGGATGACTTTAGCCAGGAGCCAGGAGGTTTTGAGTGGAAGTGGTCTGGAAACATCAACAATTTAGCAAAGTGAATGCGGCAGCCTTTCCCAGGCCGGCAGAACCAAGATAGCCTGGATGGATGAGAGCTGCAGAGTCAAATGTTTCCTGAGTGTCTAGTAGGTGCAGGCCTTGTGCTCCCGGCGGCACAGGGCAGAATCCTGGAGCTGAGTCTGAAAGATGTCAGAAGCGCATCAGGCACTCCTGTATCCTTTACAGCAGTGCCTCCCATGTCTGCCTCCGCAGCCCCACACAAACTCAGATTCCCAGGCCCACCCAGAAGAGTAGGACCCCCAGACAGGGGCGGGGATTCTGTATTTTTAGTAGCTGTCCCCAGGTGATTCTATGTACAGTCCATGGACATATTAAATAAGCTGGTACCTAAAACATAGGTTTGGATGTTTATTTAAAAATAAATATCCAAATAATATATTTCCATACTATTAGAAGACAACAAGCCAGTAGATTTTGACTTTCCATAACAGTCGAAACAACTAAGTAAATGTGTTGGGTGTGGTGTTTTGTGTGTTTTTTTTTTAGCTATATAATCTAAGGTCACTAATAACTAATAGATCTATGATCTATTTCTGCAATCATTTCAGCAAAAAAATACTTATGCGTCACTTGACTCTAGCCTGAGAAGAGACCTGCAGGTGTGAGCATGAGTTCTATGCTAGCTCACTGTAGCCCTGTTCTGCATCTTGCAGACACGCGGAGTCCCAGAGCCCAGCCTGAGGGTTTCCCAAGATGTTCTAACACACTTCAGGGCAAGTCTTTCTGGGAGTGAACTTATCAGAGAGCAGTGCTCCTTAAAGGGGAAACATGGTACAAAGGGAAACACACTGGTCTAAGACACAAGTCAGTAGCCCCCTTCTTCACCCCTAATTGGCCTTGGGTGAGTTTCCTCACCTGTTGTGCTATATGCTCTTGAAGATCCCTCACAGCTCTGATGCAACCAGGGTGAGAATTTTTATAGTTTCCTTCTTCCTAATTAATATTGGAAAATGACTCTCAGTAAAAAATGCACTCCCATATACAAGGCATGGTGTGTGGTGCTGGGGAGACTAATATTTAAGAGAAATCAGGGTCCATGCCCTTAAGGAGTTTATGGTCTAAAAGACAAATAATTCATTCAATAATTATGTAACTGCAACTGTCATAATATTACTAAGGAAAAGTACTTAGTGCTTTGACAGAGCATAGTGAGACCTCAGGAAAAGTTTACCAAGCAAATATAACGTTAGTGCTGAAAGCAGAGGACCAGTTAATAGGAGCAATTTTCTGCTAGAACTGATAAACCCTTATCTGACTATCTGGCTAGAGGCCCCCAAACGCTCACCCCTGATACCTCCATAGGCTGGTGTTAATACCCCAGGTCACTTGCAGCTGCCTCCAGGCCTTGGGTGACAGCTATGGCTGTCAGAACTGGGCCCAGTAGAGGGAGAGAAACACATAAAACATAGACTCCTAGCTGGACCTGCCCCTGGACCAATATTTCTGGTGCTATGTGCCGAGCATTATGCAGAGGGATGGGAGATAAGATATGATATTGTAACAGCACCGGAAGGTACACAAGGGAGGAAGAGGAAGATATGCCCCTCTCCCCCTAAGGAGGGGATAGTATCTGAAGATGGGCAAGCCGGAGATGGAGAGAGAAAGCATCCTGACAGCAGAACAACATAAACAAAGCATGGAAAGCACTGGGTGTGCAACAACAGTAGCTGGAGCTCGGGATGAGGGACAGCAGAGAGCTGGCAGTGATGAACAATGGGCCTGAGTTTCCACCTTTAACTCAGAAAGTGAACAGATGACAATGCTGGTCTTCAGGGTGGTGTCTGGTGTCAAATCACAGCTCCCGCCCAGACGGGCCCTACCACCAAGAGCCCTAGGTTTTCTCCATCGGACTAGAGCAGCGTTTCTCAAACATCAGAGTCCTAAGGATCGCCTGGGACAGGTTGCCAGGCCCCACGCCCACTGGAAGATTCCAAGGGCCCCTCCAGCCATAAGCTCCAGGCCCTGGATTCTCGGCCTCCTACAACACAGAGTCCAGGCCTGGGTGACCTTCCCTGACCATGGGGGGTGTTCCTGGTAAGCAGGGGACAGACCTTTGATGCTGTGGGGAAGCAGGAACGGAGAGCTGTGGAGGGCTGGGCCCAGACTGTCTCCTAGTTTAGGGACACTCTCGAAAAAGGTGAAAATGAAGAGTAGCCAAGGGCCCAGGAGGAAAGAAAGGACATTCCCGGCAGACAGTACAGCTTGTAAATGTAAAGGCACATTCAGTACAGTTACGGTCTCAGGTGCATGTAGGTGAAGGATGAGAAGCAAAGCTGGAAGGAATATCCAGGCCCACAACACAGGTAGCCCTACCAAGGAACTAGGACTTGAGTCTGTAGGCAACAAAAAGCCACAGCAGACCCCTAAAGCCCGCAGGATCCTGGCAACGGCTCCCCTTAGTCACTTACTGGGCACAAATACATGGGACACTATTCTTGCCTCCCCCCACCGCTCCCCACCACCACCATCAGTCTCCATCCTTCACGATCACCTACGATTCCTATCCAAAAATCAAACCTCGGATCCCCTCTGTGCAGCTACAGGTCAAAATGAGGCAAGCAATTTGACTACCAGAAGGCAATTAACACTAAGCCAGGATCCCAGTCTCTGACATGACAGGGAATGGTTGGTCCAGCCTGCAACAAGTTGGCTAGCTCGCTCTGCTCTCCCCAGCTCTGCTCCTGCAGCTTTCTTTCTCTTGCTCCCTTGGAGGTTTCAGCAATCCTAAATGAGTTCACGATCCTTGAGGGTGGGAAGGAAGGGGCGGGCAGGGGTGAGGGAAGAGATGGTTCACACTGGCTGGGTTTGAGGTTGACCAGTTCCCACTGAAATACCTTCAAAACCAGAAGAAATGTTGGGGCAACTTCAACAATTCACGCAGCCTCACTAAGAAAGGCCCTGTCTGAAGACTCCGCACAGGATGACTACTGGTGTCTTCAAATGACCTGACTCATCCTCAAAAGTCAAAGGCTAAGAGAATAAAAAGAGGTGCAGACTCTGAAGGTACTGCTGAATCGCGCAATGCTAGCAAAGAGGGAGTGTGCCGATTCTCTCGAGGGGGCCACAGTTAATGGGGAGGGGGTGGAGTTCTCGTCAGGGTTATCAAGTTAACACGGCGGCTCCACTCCTGCACCAGCTGAGTGCATGGGGCTCACGGACAATACTTTCAGTTCGCAGTGAAAGCACATTTCGGACAGGGCATGGGGGTGGGGTGGGGGGGTGCAGGGGCGGTGGTGGTGTGGAGTGAGGCTTCCAGAGGCGTTGGCAGTGGG
>NW_006283136.1:504256-524747 GCF_000327345.1 Myotis davidii
GCCAGAGGGGAGTCGCGGAAACCCGTCGCCCGGCAGCCAATTAGCTGCACCGGCGGCGGGCGGCGGCCATGGAGGGGGCGGAGCTACGCTGCACTGAGCCAATCCGAGGGCGCTGATGCGCGGAGAGGCGTGGCCAGAGCTGCCCCGCAGTTGCTGGGTCCTAGGTTCAAAAGGATTGAAGCCGGGATGACCCGCGGCAGTGTGATCTGCCCAGCGACTCTGGGATGGAGAAAGCCAAAGGCCTGCACGAGCTGTGAAATCTTGTCCTCTTAAGTGCTTAGCCACAGACGCTAGGATCGAAGCTGAGCCTTAGAAGCCCCAACGCAGGAACTTCGGTTAGCAAAAAGACTAAACTGCACGCACAAAGAGAAAATTTGTTCTCTCTATACCCGTTCCTCCCTAATTTCTTTGAGGCTTTAAGGCTTAAGTACTCTCCCGACTTCACTCACATCTTGGAGACCAACTGGAGCTGGAGAATGTAAACTAGCCATTTCCTTCCCCCATTCACGGTGAAGTAGGGTTGACACTTGTGGATAGAAAAAGCCTTTCACACGACTCGTCGTCTCTGAGGCGACCAGAGGCACCTAAAGAATGTGGCCAGCAGGGGGACCCCGCTGCCCAAAACTTCGGAGTAGTTCAGAGAGGCCCAAAGGAGTAATACCAGAGATGGTAAGACCAATTCTTTTTTTAAAAATCTTTATTGTTGAAAGTATTACATACTGTATGTCCCCCTTTTAATCCAATTGACCTCTCAAGGTTTTTACTTCAACACTTAAAAAGCCTTAATATGTACCGGGTAGTTTTGCAACGAAGGCACATTGAGGTAAATTCTCCGAGGGCACACACACTAAGGTCCTTTTGAACCTAGGACCCATTGCCAGCTTTGCCCCGACAGTTGGAAACTGTCAACTATATAAAAACTCATTAACTTCAGTATCTTAAGGACTGATGATACACCATAGTGTGTAAGTACCTGGTAAACATGTACAAATGGCCTGTGTGCTTGAAGAGGTGGAGGTGAAAATACATGGTAAAACTCTCTCACCAGTCTATTGTGCCATGCCATTATTCCTCAAAGTGTGGTTCCCAGACCACAATTCATCTCATTTTTAACCCTTGTTCTTTTCAACCAGAGCAACACTTTTCTGAAAAACATTGGACCCCTGAAACAGGCTTGGCAGCAAATTCAATGCATACTACTCACCTTTTTTAAAAAGACCAAAAAACACACCAAAACTCCAATAGCAGAATTAGCTCAGTTGAGTAACAGGTTCTTTGATTCATGTAATCTTCACAACTGTGAGAGGTAATATTTGCACTTTACAATATAGGAAGCTGAGATTTAGACACATAAATTACCCAAATCTAGTTGGCTAATGAGTAATGGAACCAGGACCCTAACCTGAGTCTCCCTGCTTCCAAAGCTCAAGCTTTTAGCCAAGGTTAGCACCGAAAGCAGTAATTTGAGCTCGGTATTGTGTGTATTGTACCACAATCTTCAGCAGATGACACTGTGGCTAAGAGGCAAGCTCTCTTAAGAGCCTGTTAAAAGTCAAGAAGCTGGACTTCCACACTGGAAGACCACTGTGCCTCTACAAGCTGACAGACATCAAGCAAGTTACTAAACTTCTCTGAGCTGCAATTACGCCCATATACAAAATGGTGTTAATACTGGTACCTATGCCTCATGGGGTTATGAGAGAAAATAGATTAAAAAGCAGAACTGTACCTAATAGTTACTAACTGTAGTAAACAAATATAAAATATGCTAGAAATGCCAAGCTCTTTTAAAAAAGTCTAAATAGCCAATAAATACCAAAATACAATTTAGCAATCATAGCTTTTTGTGGGTATTTACAAACACTAAACCCCACATTTCCATTAAGGCTTCATTACATGTTCCACAGAATCCCCACAGCAGTGTGCTACAGCTATATTATTATCCCAATGATTGTTTATAAGGGAGAAATAATTCTCAAATTGTGCCTTTTAAGCCCCCAACCTACACCATCAAAAGGTAGCTCTTTCCTCTGTCACTTATTCTAGAATTTATTCAGCTAATATTTTCTTCTTCAGACCTTTATAAGACCTGAGTACTCCTAGGATTAATGAATAAGAAATGAATAACAAGATAATTTAAATTTTACAGAGAAAATCAGTCGACACAGGAAGGAACTGGTCTTATCTCAAGATTTCCTTATTCCCAATTCTTAGTGAAAACTAATTTTGCAGCTTCCTGAAGAATGCTATTGCCTGGAATCTAAAACAGTAAGTTGAAAGTAGTAGCCAGTCATTTGTTCAGTAGTTACCAAGTAACTACTACACTACATGCCAAGCATCAGAGGATACAGCAATAAAAAAGAAAAAGAAAACAAATAAAACAAGAACCCCTGCCCTCGCTGAGTTTACATTCTAGCAGGGGAAATAGACAAGTACAAAAAAGAATGTAGGATGTCAGATGGTGATTTGTTCTATTTCCTCAGCTTAAAATAGATACATCTGGGTGTGTAACATGGCTAAACGTAGACAAAGAATTTTGGTAGGCACAATTACCCTTCAGTTCTTACTTTTAACTTTGGCCAAGTTCTCTGACTTCTGACCATAGATTAGAGGTGATTGGTTTTTCCTGTTGTATAATTTCCACATCTGTAACATTAGGTAGATTATCAGATTTTGCTGTTGTATTGATTGCTACCCAATATTGTCAGCCAGGCACATTCCTTCTCAGCAGATGAGGATGTGTTCATTGGTACAACTTTTCTGGAGGACCCATGGGCAATCCTAAAATCTTTATGGCCTCCAAAAGAACTTCCAGTTCTCTTTTCTATTAAAATGAATGTTTCTCCCTGACTGTGGTTCTCAGATTTTGGTTGGCATTAGAAGTACCTGGAGGGCTTAGTGAAAACATAAAGGCTCAGGCCCTACTTACCTTCAGTGAGCCTGAGCCTCAATGGTGATTGTTTCACAGACTAAAGTTTGAAAAGCACTATACTAGACCAGTGGTCGGCAAACTCATTAGTCAACAGAGCCAAATATCAACAGTACGACAATTGAAATTTCTTTTGAGAGCCAAATTTTTTAAACTTAAACTATATAGGTAGGTACATTGTTATTAACTTAATTAGGGTACTCCTAAGCTGGCCTTTGCTAAAAACGTCCTCAATCTGATTGAGGTACGTTCGCTGAGGTCGACCCCTTCCAACTCTCCCATCCACACTCGTCTTGTATACTTGTTTCATCTATCTCCTTTCGTTCATCCTCTCTATGTGTCCAAACCATCTCAACATACCTTTTTCAATCCTTGACACTACATCTTTTCACTCCACAATGTTCCCTAAAATTAACTTAATAAACTTTACTTAAAGTTTTAAGTCAACTTCGCATTGTACGTGCTCGCCCGCACGTGGTATTTTGTGGAAGAGTCACACTCAAGGGGCCAAAGAGCCGCGTGTGGCTCGAGACCCGTGGTTTGCCGACCACTGCCCTAGACCTTCACCCAGCCAACCTCTTTCAGCTTCAGACCTTGGCTTAGATGTCACTGCCTCAACAAGTGGTCTCTAAACATTAACCAACCCATGTCTGGCTGAGGCACCATCCTCCACAATCCCCTGAGGGCCATCTATACATTAGCCAGTCCCATCTTTCTCTGTTGCAAGAAGGCAGACTCCAAGAGAACAGGAAGTGTCTACCCTTTTACCATAATATCCCTAGTACCTAACACTGTGTCTGACTCAGTGAATGAGCCACAAAAATATACCCACCCATTGTGAACCAGCGGTCTAGGAAATCATTCTAAGGAAATAGTTAAGAATGTACTCAAATATCTAGCCAAAAGGATAAAGCAGAGCTAGGTTTATGATGCCAAGAAATTGGAATCCAATGTTCATAATAAAGGGGCTAAACTAAAATGATGCTTTCAATAAAAACGGTGTGTTCAACAAATGCAAGTAGAAACCTTTAAAAAATAATAGAACCTATAGACTCGAGACATTATTAGCAAACTGCAATGAATAAAACACAAATTCTGATTTGAAGAACCTATTTTAAAAAAACACGCACACATTTGGGACAATCGTGAAAATTTGAATACCGACTATAGCTTTCTAGTTTAAAGACATGTGGTATTGCCCTGGCTGGTGTTCCTCGATGGTTAGAGCACCACCTACAAACAGAAGGGCTGCAGGTTCCATACCACCCTGTCAAGTGCAGGAGGCAACCAATTGATGTGTCTCTCTCACATCTCTCTCTCCCTGCTCCCCCCCCTTCCACTTTCTAAAAACATAAATGTGGTATTATGCTTGGGCTTTTTTTTTTTTTTTTAAGAGTTCTTCTTTTAGAGATACATACTGAATTTGCTGGTTCAATGTCTGGGGTTTGGTTTTTGAAAATCTGGGTAAGAGAATAAAGTGGGTGGGAGTACAAATAAAACCATGTCAGCCATGAGGTAATAGCTATTGAAGTTATTCTACTTTTTATGTTTGAATTTTTTCATAATAAAATGTTTTTTAAATCCTCCCCAAAGTGATACAGAATACTTAAGGACTTAAAAATTTCCCATTTATTAACCGAAAGAAGCAGGTAAAAAAAAACAGTATGATCCCACTGTATATAAATGCACATACCCAAAGGTCTATAAGGACATATGCCAAGGAAGTAAGTTTTCCCCTCAGTGCTCTCCAATAGAACTTCCTATGATGCTGGGTATATTACCTGCCACGTTCAAAACAGTAGCCACAAGCCCGGCCAGTGTGGGTCAGTGGTTGAGCATCAACCAATGAACTAGGAGGTCACTGTCAGGGCACAAGCCTGAGTCTCAGGCTAGATCCCCAGTAGAGGGCATGCAGGAGGCAGCTGATCAATGATTCTCATCATTGATGCTTCTCTCTCTCTCTCTATTTCCCTTCCTCTTTCTGAAATCAAAAACAAATAGTAGCCACAAGTCACATTAGTAAGCCCTTAAAACTTGGCAGTGCAATTAACTTTGTGTAATTTTAACTAATTTAAATTTCAATAGCCACATGGGGCTAGTTGGACGCCACACTGGACAGCATGGGCAGATGATGGAATTATGGATGATTATCTTCTTTTTCACTTATTGTAATTTAAACATTTTCTACAAAGAAAAAGCATTGTTTTGCAATAGTGAAAAAGCAGGCTTTGTTTTCATTTAAAATCTTTACTGACTAGTGGTGTGGATTCTCTTCTTCATAAAACTATTTTAAAAATGAAAGGAAGTAGAATAAAGCAAGTTACATAGACACGTTTTCTGTGTTTGCTTTCAATTTGCTTTTAAAGGCAAAAGCAGGCAATTCACCTCCAGATCTGTTCTTTCAATCCCTCCATTCCTTCTGTCTCAATCCATATAAAAACATGTTTTTGTTTACTAAAAGGACTGAGTGTGAATGTGTTGTATAGATTAGAAACTTCAACACATACGTCAATCACAATGGAAAGGGGAAAAAAAAGCTAGGGCCCCAAAAAAGTCTTTGTGATTTTTATCTAACGAATTGGGAGACATACAAGCAGAAGAGAATGTTTAAAAGATCAAAATGCATTTCTTTATTGAAGCAATCAGGAAATGGGAGCAATCTGATGGATCTGGCAGGGTTGGAAAGGAATATAGGACCTTAAACACGACAGTTGTTAACAGATAAGTCTGAAGTTGCAGTTTATAATAAAGTGAAAATATGAGCATGAAAGAACTATGCCAGACGTGAAATTTTTATTGACTTATAATTTTTTCAGCATACAAAGTATTTAATCAAGTGTAATATTTACATTTCTTACATAATGTACATTTTAGAATAACTATAAAGATAATGTACTTTGTTTCATTTACAATGACAAACTACACTAAAACTACATTCATGAATTAGATACAAATCCTCTACATACTAATAAAAAGTAAATGTGTTGGTTATACATTCTTTAAAATATACCCTTTCACAGATAGCAAGAAATATTACATGTAACAAGTCTTTATGCCTGGAATGATCCAAAATACCACAAAGCACAAGTAAACATATGCAGAAAAGTAGCTCATCATTTCCAAAAGTTAACCTTAAGCCTTTGTGTAAAATAAATGATGTCAGCACTCTTTATAATGTAGCGAGCTTTCCCTGCTTAAAATTAACGCCAAAAAGGTGGGGAGCGGTGTTGAGGAAAAATAAAAAAAATCTAGAACATAAAATAGTGAAAGGCCAAAGAGAAAAGCTTATTTAATCAAACCTTGCTTCTCTCCCCCATTATCTCATTTTAAGTAAATAAATGTATGTAAACGGAAAAGGCTGTCCACAAAATTATATTTGCAGATGTCAGGATTCAACCAAATTGAATCCAAGCCCCTTTTAGTTATCTTTCATCAAGAAATTTTTAAGTACAGGCATGCCTCAGAGATACTGTGGGTTCACTTCCAGACCACCACAATAAAGCAAGTATTGCCATAAAGTAAGTCATAATCTTTTTGCTGATGGAGGGTCTTGCCTTCAATTTGTAAAGACACAATATCTGTGAAGTGCAATAAAGCAAAGCACATTAAAATGAGGTATGCCTGTATATAGTAAATTAAAATTACCTTTGCAGTGTTTTACTTTTCAATAATGTTTGTTATTGCAAAAATGTAAACTTTCCTATAATTTAATGTTGTCAAATCCTAATCGATTCCTTCAATGTAATTATATAGCCAGGTTCTCCAGAATATTTGGAGTTTTTATCAAAACACAAGGAAAGCTGGCAGTCATTATCAGATGTTGCTGCTTTACAATGATTTCAAATCAATTCATGATACAAATAAAGTGCCTCTGACTATTAACGACAGACAAGGGGGCTCTGGTGTCATCTATGCCACCAACCAGCACACCAGTGACCCCCTCTGTAAAACAAGAGGAGTGAACCAGATCAAAGAAGAGACAGTGTTGGCTTGCGCAGAGAAGTCCTACTGTGAAATCAGGTGAGATAAAGTAATGTCCAAGTACATTGTGAACAGCAGAACAGCATACAAAGGGATACTGTTATAGTTTCATTTTGCTTCATCACACTGGTTTATTTGTGAGGAGCTCTGAATCCAAAAAGAATAGTAATTACTAGTCAGTGGTCTTTCCACTATGCAGGTCTGAAGTCATTCTGGACAAACAATTCTATAAAAACATCATTTTTCCAACTCATGTCCATGGTCAAAGGTGCTAACAGACAGAAAAGTTAATTTGACAATCTAAGAGTGATATGGAAATGTCTCATTATTCAAAATGGGTAGTAAATTTAGTCTTAAATACAATTTGGTTGATTGTGACCATACTTTACATTTATAAAATTATATTTCTAAAATACTGCTTAACACATCACAAACTTAAGATGTCCAGAGTATAAAGGTATATGTTTTTGTGGGATTTTTCTTTTTCAAAATGCACTCATGAAGAGCCAAGTACATATTCCAAATTAAATCTATACATTTTGAGAAACAGACACCAAAGTTCATTAAAGTCTACAGTCAAGACCAGTATAAATTAAGCAAACACTGTAATGTAGTGAATCCCTGGAAATTCCTGGATTTCTAAGGACTGTACCAAAGGTAATTTTTAAAACCTTACAGAATTGCAAATAACTACTCAATTACCTTTAGTCTAGTTCTAACATGAAACTGCACCTGATGAACTCCTCATAGTGCAAATAATATTTTTATTTTTATAATAATCTAACTTCTAAGTTAATGAGCTAATGAAATGCACTAACAGAATAATGAGAAAGAATCAGAAACTAGTATCAGCAGATCAGTTAAGAAAACAAAGGGCAGTCACACTGACCTATAAAGCCCAAGGGGTATGATTAACATTGTTCCCACTATAGTTTCTCATAATGCATTGAATAATTCACAGCGCAATAAAACTCAAATTTGTTACATACTATAGAAAAGATGTTACTTGACAGCTAAATTTACCCTGGTAAGAGCCACCCTTTGTAACTACTTGTAACTATTATACTTTAGAGCCTTGCTGTTTACTGTATCATTTCTGCCAAATTTAATCCAAATCATGTCTCAGCATATTTAAGAAATCAAGCCACAGGAATGTATTTTGTAGTACCAGATTCCCTGTACTGTTAAAGATTTTGCCTTCTATGAAGATATTAGGAACCATCATCATCTTTAGGGTACTTTATGTCTCCAACCATGAAATGTAAGTGGGCACTAATTACTGCCACATTAATAACTCATGACTCAAGCCACAGGAGGTAAGAGCATCATGAAGAATTGCCTTCACTAGAGATTCCACAGGTTTCTGAAGCACCAATGGCTGAATCCAAAAGGAAACCTGCCTAGGCTTCCTCAGATAAAGAGTAGGAGCTTTCGCAGGAATGGGCGCTGCAAGGGAAAAGTGAAGCTCTCTTTTTCTTTCTTTTTGTTGTTTTCAACATATTTCCTTATGCTTGAGTTTTTCGAAAAATCAATCTCAAGGTACACTCTGATAAAAGTGATATATATCAAACTTTTGCCAAGCCAGATGATCCGTGACCGTGAGGTAAAACAGGAGAGATTTAAAACAGGAAGGAAGGGAGAGAGAGAAACATTGATTGGCTGCCTCCTGAGCCCAAAACTTGGGCATGTGCCCCAACTGGAAATCAAACTGGCGACCTTCTGGTGCACAGGACAATGCTCAACCAACTGAGCCACACTATGACTGTTATTGGTTTAATTACAATACAAGGCTTTTGGAAGTTAGGATTTCCTTAGAAATAATTCATAAATACAGTTTTTATTCTTATCTGATATGCAGTGATTATTACTAAATAAGCATTATATGCATGCAATTTGACCAAACATGGAACCTTTCCTGTGATGTGAATTTATTTCAGTATAATTCCTGTTTAGACAGATTCCGTTTTGAGAGTCAATTAATTTATAAAACTCTAGTTATTGGGAGGAAGGCACATTAGAAAATGTATCTCTGCCCTATTAAATAGCAGATAATAGTATTTGATAATCCAAATTTTAAAAACTCTCTTATTTAGAAACTGAGAATCAACGATAACACATGTAACTTATAAAATAAGATTAAATTTAATTGTTGACAATATTAGAAAGAAACCATGCTCTGGCTAGTGTGGCTCAGTTGGTTGAGCACTGTCCTGTGCACCAGAAGGTCGCCAGGATGATTCCAGGTTTTGGGCTCAGGAGGCAGCCAATCAATGTTTCTCTCTCTCCCTTCCTTCCTCTCTTTCTCTCTCTCTCTCAAGTAAAAAAAAAATCAATAAAAACATTTTTAAAAAAAGAAAGAAACCATAAGGCAAATTACTAAATTATTTATACTCCTGACAAGATATGTCAACCAAAGATGGAATTAGCCTAATTTGTAGCATATAATGATAAATTAGTATATCCATATTTTGGAATTCAAGGGCCTATGATTCATAAAACCAAATACTAAAGCTATATAGATCTTATAATTTAAAAGAACATACACTGTATACAACAAGTACACAGAATAGATGTTGAAAAATTAAAAAGCAATTTAATGCTATATTTTAATTAAAGCTAAGAAAAACATTAAGTTTTTTTCTCCTTTTACAAAGAGATTTTTCTTTCACAAGGACCAATAGCAAAAATGTATCTTGAAAAGGGCAAATTTCAAATATAAAACTGCTCTACATTACTCTATAAATCAGCTTTTCCTTTGAAAGTTACAATATGATGAAAGCATAATTTTGCAACATTCAAGTAACCTTTGAAACAGTTTTATTACATCAATAAGTTTGTCCAGGTTTTAGGAAATCAACCCAACAATGAAGAACTACCATTTCTATAACTGAGAATCTTTTGGTGATTAAAAAAACTTGTTAAGGGCTTCATTTTGCTGAAAATGGAATAAAACTGAAAGACTGAGTTATATCTACCTGTACAAACACTATATATATATGAAAGTACTGGATAATAACCAGATATCTAAAGAATATAACTGCATTTATGAGCCAATGGGGGAAACATACTCTCCAGCTAATAATTAAATTACATATGTGTGTATAACAGCTAGGCTATCAAAGCAAAATAAAACCACTTCTGAACCACTAATGTTATCTGGGAAACTAGAGAAAAGACATATTCTTGAGACAGGCAGGACCAGTCAGCTCCCACTTGATGCAAATATGTGACACTGCGTACGACGCACACAAGAAAAATCAACCCTACCATCCACTAGCAAAAAAGGAGATTTTTGTCTAAACTCTTAGAACATAGTAACCTAAAGATGGCCTAAGTCTAGATTCAATTTTTATCTATAAAAATAGCCCTTTAAACAGCCTCTCTTCCTTTTTGTGGGTCCTGAAATAGACTCCACTTCCAACTACTAAAGCCCTATGTTTTACCAATGAATGGGTACCTTTTTTTCCAAACTACTCAATATCTACTAAAATTAAATAGAATTAAAGTAGTAAAAATGTGTGAGTTTTCAAATCTATACATTAGGAAGTCACCAGATTTAGTATTCTCCCCTTCTTAAAAAAAAAAAAAAAAAATCAGAATTTCTGTGAATCTTGCTGGAAACGATTTAGTTTTTCTGGATTATTGGATGCCATCTGAGAAAAATCACGAAAAATGTCCTGATAAGTTTCATCACCTGCATGAAAGTAAAATAAGGACACTTTTAAAATGCATACAATAAAAATATTAATAAACAATATTCATTTTTATATTTAGTAACTACTTTATAATTCATTCTATTAAAATTTTGTTTAGCTGAGCACTTTTAAAAGAAAAAAGATGAACTAAATATAAATGCTGGAAAAGTATAGTGAAAGAAGAAAGAAAACTATACCTGAAAAAAGCACCTCAAATGCAGCCATAGAGGAAAGTTCAGAGTTAGAAAAGAGCAAAGATGCAAGTATTTTAAAGCCATGTGCAGAAATACATTTATTCATACATGGGAAATAAAAGTCAGTATAAGTGAGGTATAGTAAACAAGGCATTCTTTAAATAAGTATTTCCCTTGATCAAGACCAAAAGGAAAGACCAAAAACAAACACTAACTGTTTCTGATGGATGCAAGTTATTAACTAGACAAAGCTGATAATCAGGTGAGGGGGGAAGCCTACTTTAGTATTACCTTTTAAAAGGCATTTTAATTTAACTAGCATGTGAAAAAGAAATTCTTTAACTTTAATGCTTAACTAAAACTAACACACCTAACCCCCTGCTTACTAAGCTTATAAAATGATAAAGCCTAGAAAATGACTATAAAATCATAATTTTCATATGTAGTCAGAAGTTTTTTATTTACTGCAGGTCATATGAGAAAGAATACTATGACAACAATGGGAATCCCCAAAACATGTTGAATTAGAATAATAGACATATGTATATACATACAAATATGCTTGTAGGGAAGAAGATTATACATACTGATACTATAGCTGATTGAATACTATATTTCTTGCCATGAGAAATTAAACATATACACACATACAGATTACTCCTCAAATAAAGGATTTGTATAAAATAAAATCTTATTTTCAAGATGAGTAATCCATTAGCAATGCTTCCTATTAAACATCAGCTTTATACAGAAGCTTGGCATAGTTCTGTTTTCAAGATTTAGATTGTCAAACACTATTTTACATGACTGTTGTTGCAACATGGTTTTATAATTATTTCCTAGAATATACCTTGCATCCATCTTATTACAAACTCATTTGCTACAGTTGTTGTTAATAGTGCAGTAAGTTTTGTTAGCTTTTGAAGAGATTTTTTGAGGCAATAGATGTCATACCAAAAGCTAGAGAATTAGAAAAAGTCTGGGAAGGGGACGAAGATCTACCTAGTAAAAAGGTCTAATAACATAACCCAAAATTTTCAATAAAAAGTTTTTAATACTTTCAATATTTTTTTCACTTTTAATATTTAATCTATGTAAAAAGCAAGTTATTAAAATCTCTATATAGTTTTCATTTAACCCTGGAAATTTCTCATGACCTGAATCAATCAATCTACTTTAAAAAGAAAAAAGTAAGGAGAGAATCTTAATAGGGTTGGCTAAGAGTAACATTCTTAACTCATTGTCATTAAAACAATGAAAACAAAGGTTGAAATGCTGGAACAATGGGTAAGACAATCCAATTATACCCATGATTTCTTAAAAGTTACTCCCACATTAAAAGACAAACTACAATCTATTCCCATTTTTAGCCATTCTAAAAGATATAAAATAATACAAGAAGAGACCAACATTAAATATCAATTAAGAAACCATACAAAATATTTAACATTTTTTCTTATTCTTAGATGTTGAATTAAAATATTTAAAATATTTATTGTAAACATTATAAATATTTTTAAAATACTATTTAAACTGGAGAGTCTGGAATTTTACTTTCCAAAAAAGTGTAAAGTGCAGATTATAATATAAAAATACCACACTGATTTTACCATTCAACACCAGAAGTAACTTAAAAGGCACACATTATACATTCAAGAAGAAATAGGAAGAAGGATCTAGCAGAGACACCAATGCCAAATAGTTTACAGATAGCACCAGATGAGCATTCTTAGTATTATAACAGTACAATGGCGATATATGGCTTCTACTATTAGCAATGCATATTTTGTACAGCAAGCTGTGGAATTTTTTCTTTTTGTGGTTTTCCAGTTTTCGTTTTAAAATTATCTAGTACCTATTACACAAGTACATTTTAGTAGAACCATTGTACCATGCAAAACAAATTATAACCTCTTTTATTCACTCAATTAAATGCTTCTTTGAGGGAAAAATTGTTGGTGCTACACACTAATCATCTGTTTCACTTACAGAATACATTTTAAAAGAGTTACTACAATACGGAAGGAAGTCTCACCTTCACACACACACAAAACTTTTATTAACATTCAGTTTCTAATCAAACACTAAATAATGGACTATCAATATACCTTTCTTAGGCTTCAAAATGTATGGTCAGAAAACAAACGCTACAATAATGATAATGACTAAGTTATTTAATATAATTAACACAAATCGACTTCAATGTGATCCTTTAAAATTTAAATATAATTTGAATCATTTAGAATTTCTCCCAAGGCACCTATAACTTGTCTACACTAGAATATATAAGCAATAAGCCAGAATATGATGCCCTGGCAAGTTTACAGAAGTACATTTAACAGTTTATTATTAATGGTAAACAACTAGTCACCCAATATTTTTAATGCTAAGTTATATCCTTTAAATTACTTAATCGCATTGTACTAGTATTTCTCTTCAGAAAGTTAACTGTCTATGTGCCCGGACAGCTCTGACTTTTTAAAATGTGGACTGCTGTTTCCACTGGTAGTTTAAAATGGTTTTTTGATTTTTGGTATTCAGAATAGCCACTGCAATAGCAGTTATAATGATCCAAGATTTTGTTGATTTTGCTCTTGAGCAAAGAGATGGCAGCATGTGAAACCCCACACCCAACTAGTCTTGCCCCTTCTGGGTTAATTACAGCCTTTTATAACTGATTAGATCAGACATAAGCCTTTGTCAGTAACATACTCACATAACCAGTAGTGGTTAACTAAAGCAGTGATTTTCAACCGACTAAGAAACTGCCAACAATCAAGAGGAATCCTAGGACAGAAATTGGACTGTGGGAACCACCACACTGGTTTCCAACAATTCAGAGCAGGGCATGATATCTCACTCACCCAGCCCCACCCCAATTCTCCTAAGAGCTGCAGTAACTGATAAACAGGGTTGGATAAATCTTCCCTTCAGGAAACATGTGCTCTTAAACCTTGCAAAAAATCAGGAGTCTGAGGTCAGGGTTGTGGATAGAAAATTCAGAAGTGGAGTCTCCTAGAAATAAGTCCATGATTCCCAGAGGTAATATCTGAATCTTTTAAATGGTAGGGCTCTTCATTATCAAAAGACTGAAACTAACTGCATTTTAAAATTATCCAGAATTGTGAGATTTTCTTTCTTATGGTAGGCAGCAAAAAAAAAAAAAGTATCTAGACAAAATAACCAATCAAAATATATGAGAAAAATTTACAGTGATAGGCGAAGGAGAAAAAAAGACCTGTTACCTAAGCAAACATATTTGCTCTCCAAAGACTCATAGGGAGAAGGAAAGTAGTCAGAGAGCAATTGCTGTGCCATTTCACCATGTCACCTGTATAAGTATAAAATTGTTCTGCTTTAAATATCAGACTCTCTAAATAAATCTAATTAGAAAAATCTAATTAGCAAGATGATCCTCAAATAGATCAAAATTTCATTTTATTCTGCATTTCCAGAATTCTGATCTATTTTTAATCTCTAAACTGAAATTTGAGAGTGGTATAAAAGTTTGTTTTTTTAAAAAGTTTTTTTTCCAAATTTTCATTCAAATAAATAGCAAAAATCTATTTTTCTTTGGATGAATGGAAGGTATATACTCAAACTTATACATAAAACAACAGTGAAAGAGACATATGAATGCTCCTAAATGGTGGCGGAAGCCCAAGCAATTCAAGTGAAACTAGAAGTTGCAAGAGCATAGAGAGGCCCTGTCCTTTCCAGCTTCCCAACTCCAGAGAAAAGTCAACCACTGACCTTCTGACTAACCAGTTGGGTGTAACTTCATCAGCAAACACCTTAAGGAAAGAGCAGCTGACCAAACGTTTAAGTTTA
Organism: Myotis davidii; assembly: GCF_000327345.1. Lineage (NCBI taxonomy): Eukaryota > Metazoa > Chordata > Mammalia > Chiroptera > Vespertilionidae > Myotis > Myotis davidii. The sequence goes on from NW_006283136.1 coordinate 518,887, forward strand.
AAATTTCAGGAAAAAAAAAATTTAACTTAAAATCTTGAAGATCACTCTTATCTCACAAATATCGGTCATAGCCTTTGAATAATATTGTTTATTTTAAAGTGCTTAAACACAAAGGCCTCAAAGAAATGGCCTAGTAATACCATCACTTAAGTATACGTTACAAAATAATAACATTTAAAATCTCACATTCAAGTTTAAAACAAATGGGTGAAATTCAGAATTAACACTGAGATTTCACCCTTAATCAGCCTTCTGACACCTTGGTATATCATGAATCAGTAGTATTGTTTGATCCATAGGATTAAAGTGGGACACCCTAGATTAGAAGTATCTAGATGTTCTCTATTCTCAAAGTTCTTACTTGTTCCCTGTTAAATTAAACCAAAATTAAGTAGTAAATACAGTCCTCTGAGAAAAGAATGGCCCCATATATCTATTAATTATATATTAATCTGATTAAAATAAAAGTAAATGGCTGAAGCTAGAACAAAGTACAGAAATTTCAAAATATATTTAAACAAGAATAGATATTATCAAGCTTTTAAATAATATATTAATATTCATTAAAAATTAAATATACCAAACAATTTCAATTATTTTAGTCATTAATTCTAAGTTTCTTACTAATATGTATATGAATTTAAAAGATATATTAATAATTCATATACTCAACTTCATAAAATTGCAGATCTAATTATTTGATATTTCATCAAAGAGAGGAATCTGACCACAACATTTCTTCCTTTTCTTAACATCTTGATTCAAGGGTGAAAACGACTCAAAATGACACTTGAGCTGATACTGAATTAGATTTCTCTAATTATGAATAAGTCTACTTTGCCATCAGGTTCTCAAAATATTGTTCAAAAAACTTCCATTTATCTAACAGATATTGTACATTATAAGATAAAATGAGACCTTTCCTCTATACCTTTTAAACTAGCTCCATTCCCATTATGTAGTTCTTAACCTACTGGTAAATTTTATTTTAAACCTTCAACTCATGTTTATATCAAAGTATAAAACTCCTAAATTCATTTTCTAGGTATTTTCCATTCTGACTTATTATTTGCCAAGCATATGGTGATTTGTTTTTTTCCCTGAACACAATTTATAGAAATTCCCTGAATTAACAAAAAGAAAGCCATTTTGTTATATTCAGTTGACAGAGAATTTCAAAAAGAAAATGACTATTGTGCTGCTGTAAGTGTATAAAGATACATTATCATTCCATTTACCTCACTGGAATGTATATGGAAGACATCTGTACAGCAGAGAAAGAAGTCAGCAGCCAGAGTTCAATACAGCAAGTAAATGTGTACTCTAATAGGAATAGTTATGGATATTTAAAGGCCCAGGAGTTGACCACTCCCAAGAATTCAACAGGTACAGTACATACTTAACAACTCACAATTTACAAGTTATAAAACTCTATAATATTAAGCTAGTTTGCTAAAGAACTATCAGTCCTCCAATTGTAAACTTATAAATTCTTGAATGCATTTCTTATACTGCATTTCGGTATGGTTATTAGTAGAATATTGACCTGGCTGTCCATAAAGTCCTTCTGACTCCCGCATCTCTTCATTCATTCTTGCTAAACGTAACCTAAAATTAAATAAAAGCATTTTTAGATGAAGTTATACAAGATAAATATTCATAAAGTAATGAATTGTATAAGCAGATAAAATGTGTACTAATGTAATTTTTTTTCTATCAATATTTGCCACTGAAATAAATGGGCTTTTATTCTATCAGACCCAGCCAGCAATCCAGATACAAAAATAGTTGTTTTTCACTTTATACAATTCTCATGAGAGAAGACAATGAAGGCGCATTTCAGCTCTGTTAAAGCAGGATTCTTGCAGCACCTTCAGCAACTTGCTTCCTCCAGATTCCAGAGAATTCCTGGCTTCTATAGCAACCTATCAAACTTTAACTGCCAACTGCTGAAATTAATGCTATAGTATGGAAGCAATAGCCTAACATAAATTCACTCTGGTTCACTCTGAGGTGAGTAGTTCCAGTCATATAAACAGTGTCTGTTATTTCTAAATACTGGAAATATATTTTGATATACAAACATTATAATAATGACCACAGGTGACCAAGATTTTCCCAAGGTTACCGTATTGGCATGCATTCTTTTTGGGGATTATTCATCCTGGCAGCAGGAAGACATGGAGCATTGGATTAAGAAGACAAGAATTTCTTCCCATTTTCTTACTAACGTGAAACATTATAAAACATGCAAATGGCCCTAACCAGTTTGGCTCAGTGGATAGAGCATCGGCCTGCAGACTGAAAGGTCCCAGGTTAGATTCTGGTCAAGGGCATGTCCTTAGTTGCGGGCACATCCCCAGTGGGAGGTGTGTAGGAGGCAGCTGATCGATGTTTCTCTCTCATCGATGTTTCTAACTCTCTATCCCTCTCCCTTCCTCTCTGTAAAAAATCAATATATTAAAAAAAAAACAACATGCAAATGTTGCCTTTGGTACCCTTCTCCTACTTTATATTACTCTTCTGTTCTTCAAGCCACCATATACTCATTGCCTTCCCAGACTTCTAACACTCTCTTCTAACATGCTCTCTCTGGCAACTACTGCAGCATCTAAAATGGGCTCTTCCTATCTTCAGAGTACCATGAATCCTTCCATTTCTATTTTCAACCACGGTGTCAATTAATAATAGCAATATAATTTTCCTTTTAGTATTTGGACTTTTCAAAGAGGACATCTATTTTCAAAAATTTTTAAGTGAAACTAAAGTCCTTACACAAAGTAGTATGAGAAAATTTAGTTAACTTGGAAACAGCTATGTTTGGGAAGAGGGGCCTTTACTATAAGAATTGCCTGGGAACCCTGCAAAACCAAGATTTCTCTATACCATTTGTCTTTTCTTTAATAACTTACCTTTCTCTAATTGTAAATCTACAATGATTTAAATTCCCCTACAATAGCCTCCACAGTAAAATAACTCCTCCAGTGTGGAAAGGAAGTTGAGTACAGAGAAAATATGCTTTGTTTTTTTAATTTTTTTATTCAGCAGTGACATATGACAAGCCAAGAATTCTCAGTGGGAGCTCAAGAGTTCAAGGCAGTCGTGGGATTTTCTCTTCCTAAGTGACTGAGATTTAGTCATGTGAATGGAACTGTCTATACTTATATAACAGAGGATCAACCATTGAATGAAAAAGTGACTTCATACAACATATGCTTGAGATTTCCTACATAATAATGACATGTAAGTGAAAACACATTTCTTGATTCCAAGTGTAACAATTAACTTTTATCTAATATGAAAATCAAATTAAGACCTCAAAAATCATTCCTTAACAGATATTAAATTGTATTCAAACATTCAAAAACAAGTACTTTTATCTTAAAATAGAGTATTCTTTTAAAAATAAGTACAAACAAATCCTTAAGTATCACTGCCTAAAAGCAATGCAAGTGCAAAAGTTACTAACACCAATGTAGATGTCCCCCCTATATAATCCTGATTCTCAAGGTAGCAGAATAATTGCCTGTTACTATACCAATCCAATCCCCATCCCAAAATATACTAAGAGTTAAAGAATCCATTTTAGAGAAATCACTGGTTTTCTGTTTCTATTGGTCATGAAGGATAACAGAGGTGGCTAAGAACATGGGTTTTAAGGCCAGAATTCTTGGTTTCAAATTCCAGCACTACCACTTACTAGTTTTTCAAATTATCTGTGGCCTGATTTCCTTATAAAATGAGGTTAATAATAATAACATCTTCCTCACAGGGTTGTGAAAACCAAGATCATGTAGTAAAGTGCTTAATACATTTATTGTACTTAGAGAAGTATATGGTATATAGTAAATAACTGGCCAAGTTTAAAGTTCATACCTACAAAGGAAACTCCACCCAAGTCCTATAGTGTATGGGAAATAATGAAGTAAAAACACACTTACAAGGTCACTATATCAGCATTGGCTGCTTCCACAGCTATAGTTAACGGGTCTTTCCCTTCTTCATCAGTGGCATGTTGATTGGCACCTCGTTTTAGGAATAAACATACCTGCCTTTTTAAGCAAATAGCATTTTTGAGATAAAGTCAATAAGAAAGAAATTAGTATTTACCTTAAAAAATAAAAAGCACTACCTAACTTAAAGAAATAATATTTTGATTAGTAAATTCTTATTCATTCTACAAATGACCTCTAACACTCTTTTTGAACACTGACTCTAAGAATAAAAATTTACCATAATCAGCATTTTACAAGTCTATTTAACCTGGTACTATATAGTACAGTAGGATTGTAAATTATGGTCCCTACCCTCAAAGAATATCATAAAAAGATGTACACAGATACATAGAAAGTTAAAACAAAACTCAATCAATTTGGGAAAGAAGGAAGCCAAGGTAATGTTAACATCTTCTATAAAAATAAAAGCGTAATATGCTAATTAGACCAGACGTCCTTCTGGACAACCTTCTGGACAAAGCTGGGGCTTCGAGGGAAACCTGGGTCCCAGGTGCCAGAGGGAAGCCGGTGCCGGCAGCCGGGGGAAGGAAGTCCTACTCTTGCACAAATTTCGTGCATCGGGCCTCTGGTCATAATATAATACAATAGCAGAGTGGGAAGTAATCCTCCCACTATACTTCACAAATATTGTAACTTGAAGAAATTGATAAAAATGAAAAAAATATGAAATGAATAAATGGAGTCCATGACGTAAAATGGGAAGAAGTATGATTGTTTAAGAAGAAATACAAAGAATGAGTTAAATGCTATCGTTTCTAAGTATAGAAAAGTTTTTATGATGAAGTTATTGAACTGAATCTCTTTACTGACAGAGGGAACATAAACAAATAATAGAAGATACTATAAATAAAAAAATAAAAGAACAGTTTGCTTGTCAAGGTAATAAGAATTGGATAGGCCCGGCCAGTGTGGCTCAGAATGATTTAATGTCAACTCATGGTTCGATTCCCAGTCGAGGTACATACCCATCCCCAGTGGGGGGTGTGCAGTAGGTATTGGATCGATAATTCTATCTCAGCATTGATATTTCTATCTCTCTCCCCCTTTCCTTTCCTCTTTGAAAATCAGTAAAAACATTTTTTTAAAAAGAATTGGTTATCTTTGAAATGATTAAAGAACGATCACCCATTCACAAACTTTTCAAATAAGGCTAACAATCTGACTTCATTTGTGCACTCTAATAGAAAATATGTTTTCATGGCATGACTGTTTTGTGAGTCTAAATATTGCTCCAGAAGTTGCAATATCAATAGCACAGACTAAAAATTTACCTTAAAATTTGACTTTGGATACCCTGTGGGAAAACTAAAATGCCCAAAGTTACAAACTTCCCCCAAAATGTGTTTGTTATGTACATAATATATGTCTACGTGCTTAAATACACACAGACTTAAAGTTGTCTGACAAAAATCACCATCATTTTACTATTTTAAATACTGAAAGTAATCGATATAAATGACAAATGAATTTCAAAGTAAGTTTTGGAATTTTCTTATCTGAAAAGTGACAGATTTTTTTTTATTGAGACTTTTTAAATTTCAAATTCCATCATGACAATTTAAGTTACAGGAAAGTGTAATTTTACAAACTCTACCTAATGGCCTTAACCTGAGAAAAAGTTTGTGATCTAGCAAAACACATTACTTTCATTACCAGAATTCTATTCCATTAAGAAAAAAAAATTTTGATAGCCCTGGCCCAGTAGCTCAGTTTGTTAGAGCATTGTCCCGATAATCCAAGGTTGCAGGTTCGATCCCTAGTCAGGGCACATACAACAACCAACCAATGAATGTATAAATAAGTGGAACAATAAATAAATCTCAATATCTCTCTCACTCTCTTTCC
>NW_006283136.1:524793-526521 GCF_000327345.1 Myotis davidii
GAAAAAAAAACTGAGTTTACATAAAGTGATTCTCAGAAATCACTACTAGCTCCTTCTATTTTCCAACCCATCTCTTAAAGCAAAACATTATTTCAAAGTAATTTTTCAAGTAAAACCTATTTAAATATGTAAGCACTACAGCTTACCCGGTGTGCCCTAAGACGGTGGCATGGTGCAGTGGTCCCCGCCCTTGTACATCTCTTTGGTTTACATTAGCACCATTCTGTAGGAGAAACTCGCATGTCACCAAAGAGCCCTTAGAGGAAAGAAGAACACAATGTACAAAAACCAAAATATTTCCATTAAAAACAGTGTTTACTTTATTCTAATAGTCTTTCTATTTCATTCTCCTCTAAAGAGAAAATAACCCCCAGCAAAAGCAGAAAAATAATAAATTACATTATTTCTTCCCAAGAACTACATCTATTAAAGATTCAATTTGCAGTTTGCAATCTAGCAAAACACACTGTCATGACCAGAATTCTCTTCCATTAAGGAAAAAACAAATCAAGTTCACACAATCAAAGTGATGCCCAGAATCACTACTAGCTTTTTTGATTTTCCAACCCATCTCTTAAAACAAAAAATAATTCTAAGGCCATGTTTCAAATGAATTGTGCTTTTACATGTTTAACTACTATTGAAAACCTCAAGGAACAAATGCATACCCCTAATACGGCCTGAATAAGTGGTGTTGCTTTGTTTTCCTCTGAATTAGCCCAATTCACATCTGCACCATGAGCCAAAGCCTCAGCCATTTTAGGAAGATTTTTTTCATATGAAGCCCTATAAAGCTGGAGTCCTGGATTAAGATGTTGAGAGTCAAGAAACACAGAAGAATCTTGCCTTTCTCCCTCTGAAAAGCAAACACAAACACATCATTAAAAACTAGATCTTGAGGTAGGAAAGAATGGGAAGTTATTATCTCATAGGCACAGCGTTTTAGTTTTGTAAGATGAGTTCTGTGGATAAATAGTAGTGACAGTGATTCACATCAATGTGAATTAACCCTTTTCGGTCCAACTTTAAGGCTGACTAGACAGACCAGGCGCTAGGAGCAAGTCTAACGTTGAGCAATAAGAACATTAAAAAGTTCAACACTCAATCCTGTCAATTAATTTGGACCAGACTGTTTGAATTCCAAAAATTAAGACTTAATGCTGATCAATGACTCTCATCATTGATATTTCTATCTCCCTCTCCTTTCCCCTCTGAAATCAACAAAAATATCTGTATATATAAAAGGCTAATATGATAAGCGTCTGTCCGACTGGTAGCTATGGCACGAGCTGACCACCAGGGGGCAGACACTCACTACAGGAACTGCCGTGTCACTCACTGGCCATTTACAGAGAAATGGCACCATGAACCTGGCGCCCACAAAGCAACACTCGGCTTCCTGCAAGTAGGACACAGGCCTCGCCACCACCCTGGAGCAACAGCACACGAAATTGCAGCCAACGCTACTGCGACCCCATGGTGCAAAATGTGGCCCACAGCCCACCCCGGCTTGGATATGGTCGCTGTGGGTGCTGGGTAATAATATCACATAGCAATGCCCGGCTTCCTCTCCCTAGTGACTAGCCTCCTTGGAGTTTCTTCAGCCTAGGAATGCAACTTGCTTTATAGCCAGGTGCAAATATTTTACACTTTAACCAAATGTCTGTGAAGTGTTTTCCCATGCCTCATCTCATTTGATCCTCACAGAAGTCCTGGAGTAGGTAGCTA
>NW_006283136.1:526608-541196 GCF_000327345.1 Myotis davidii
ATTATAGAGAAAGGGCAAATAGCAATATTAAAATATTTCTTCTAATTAATTTTCTTTCAATGTGCATGAATTCATGCACCGGGCCACTAGTATTTTAAAAAAGACTTAATGCCACTGAACTGTACACTCTAATATGTTTAAGATAAATTTTACATTATGTGTAATTTGCCACAATTGTTTAAATGAACTCTTAACTGTATCACAATGTGAAAGTTGTGGCATAAGAAATGACTAATTTAACAAAATGAGCTGATCTCACAAAGATATTTTATTTCCAATAGACTAACCACTCCCCAGTCAACCTCTCTTATAAACATATCAATTAGTATTGTCAGCCTTTTGTGTTCTTGCCAGCATCCAATAGGTAGGTTAATTACTCTGTATTAGATTAAAATTAGGTATAATCCTATAAGCCTGGACTTAAACACTCAAAAGAGGCAGTAAGAATCCCTAAAAAATTTTACTACCAGATAACACCTTACTTTATTCCTAGGATAATCCAATACCATCACAATTTGCAGTATAAGCAATTCACATAATGTGAAGAACATTTACTACCCTGAGTATTCTGCAATACCCAAATCACTAAATATGAAGGAGGGCATATAGGAGTAAAGTACAGGTCAGTAAAGCACAAAAAAAATCTAAAGGTAGGGAGTTGCTGATATCTCCCTCCTGATAAGAAAAAACCACCACAAAGAAAGAAAAGAGTAATAAGACATACAGTCCATGTGAATTAAAAGTAATCCTTAGCTAGCCCTGAATGGTAGCTCAGTTGGTTAGAGCGTTGTCCCAATATGCCAAGATTGTGGGTTTGATCCCGGTCAGGGCACATATAAGAATCAACCAATGAATGCATGAATAAGTGGAACAACAACAAAAAAATGTCTCTCTCTCTCTCTCTCTCTCTCTCTCTCTCTCTTTCTCCCTCCCTTCCTCCCTCTCAAATTAATCAATAAAAAAATTTTAAGAAAAGGCACTTCTAAGACAAGGCACTTATAGCATATATCATGAAGTTCAGAAGAATGTACAGCTAGAAGATAACTTTCAAATATAAAAAGAAATAGCTGCTTTTCATTTAATTGTATTACTCCTTCTTCCAAAAAACTAACCACTTCCTTTAGAAACTATTTAATCAAGATTAGGCATTTAACATACATATTTTTCAGCAAATAATACTAATTAACACTGAATTTCACCAAAACTCACCAGGCTCATATAAACTATTGGCTGACACTGTAGAGGGTAAAGATTCTCTTCCATCATCAGAACTCTGCTGGATTCCACTGTCATTACTTTTGACTGTTTTAAAGACAAATCAGCTAGTGTTTAAAAAAATGCCTTTAAGAAAACAACCTCCCACAAACAACGAAGTTTTAAAATGAACTCTGATACATCAATGGGAACTCAGCCGTCACCAGTAGAATACATTTAATACAATTTTAATCCTTTTGAGCACTTAGCTTATCAAAATATGAATCAAGCAGAAAAACTGAAAATAAACTTATTTTCAGAGTTGTAACACATCTCATTACCCCATAATATGTAAGGGGTAGTAAAAAGAATTTATTGTATGACTGTAAGTAATGTGTAATTCTGAGACAATGGGTAACATCTAGAGAAATGGCCACACCGCACAATGACCACTGGCACAGACTTGGAATGCTCCACAAGAGTAGTACTTACTACTACGTAGTTTTGAAGAAGTATCAAAGTAGGAGAAGAGTGAATCTAGCTCATCAGGACAGAACAGAGACTCCCGCCTGGCCTCGTCGCTATTTACAGCAACCACTGGGGACATGCAAGTTAGCAAAGCACAAAGCAGGCCGTAAGAAGGGAAAAGGGCAGGAAAAAAACGTTATTGGGAAAAATTTAGGAGGGAAAAATAGGAAGGATGTTAGGTGGTTAATCAGATATTTAGGGCTTTCTGCCATGATAGATTTATAATTCCCATCTCCCCTGGCACTTTAAGCAGTTTTATTCCTTAGAATATACACATTACCTAGAAATCGAATTACCAAGACCTATTTAAATTTAATAGTTTTAAAGACATAGAAATCCAATTTTTCCTTAGAATATGTAGAAGAAAACAGGTTTTTAGCACTTAAAAATCTACAATGGCTATTAATTCAGAGATTAAGAAAGTGACATCAGTGTATAAAAATATTTATATACGCAAGTAAGTTGTAATACCTGAACTTTGGGGAGATGCTCTAACTTGGTCACCTGGCCCAAATTTAGGAATGCTAAGCCTCTTTTCTTCACAACTTTTGGAGATCATCTTTTTTTCCTGCTCAGGAGGTGATGATGATATAGAACATTTATCCACAAATTTCCTCTCCACATATTTTGCTTTGATATATGCCTCTTTCTCCTGTCTGGTAAACATAAAAATGTCATGATGTTCTGCTTGGTCTCTGAGCATGACTAACACTGAAAAGCAGCCATTATACATTGACTAATTCAAAGAAAGTCAGTAAATGTAATACTAGTTAAAACAGAATTTGTGACATTATGCCAAGTTTTTCTTCCAAATATTTAATGAGCTATGATTTCTTGTTCAAATCAAATACAAATAACAAACTAACTTAAAAATCAAATATTAACATGGCATTCTTTTTCTCTTAATTTCTGTACTCATTCATTTCTATACATAGTCCTTTGTGCTTTCATTTTGTTTTTACTCCAATAATGTCACATACTGAACTATCACAATTGATAGTATTAATTTTTCATAAGACAACTACTTTAAAACACAACATTTCTAAGCTACGGGGGAAAAGATACCACATTTTAAACTTTTGATTTCTCATCAATAAAAGCATAATATGCTAATTAGACCGAAGGGAAGCCCGGGTCCTGGGTGCCTGTGGGTAGCCAGAGGGAAGCCAGCCCAGGTCCCAGGTTCCATGGCCGGCAGCCAGGGGAAGGAAGACACTCTTACATGAAAATTGTGCATCGGGCCTCTAGTAGGATTATAAATGCCAAGCCTGTTCTATACCTTTTCCTGTATATTTTTCAAATGCTTAGGTCTTTGGCTAAAATAGAATATTTCAAGGTCTAAAGTAACTCAAAAAGCCATGCTTCAGTAAATTAATAATCGGATTTAAGTGATATTGGTTTAGAGAGCAGTAACATTAAAACAATATTGCCCTAACTGGTTTGGCTCAGTGGATAGAGCGTCGGCCTGTGGACTAAAAGGTCCCAGGTTCGATTCCAGTCAAGGGCATGTATCTTGGTTGTGGGCACATCCCCAGTAGGGAGTGTGCAGGAGGCAGCTGATCGATGTGTCTCCCTTATCGATGTTTCTAACTCTCTATCCCTCTCCCTTCCTCTCTGTAAAAAATCAATAAAATATATTTAATAAAAAAAACCAGTATTGGTTATACATAAGAATTTAGTCAAATGTAAAACCCCAACATAGGGTTATGACAAATAAAATTTTAATGCTAAAAGTAATCATAGACTAAAAACAACATCAAAAAACAAAACAAGGCTCTTGCCAGTTTGGCTCAGTGGATACAGCATCAGCCTGTGGAATGAAGGGTCCTGGGTTCGATTCTGATCAAGGGCACATGCCTGGGTTGCAGACTCAATCCCCAGTAGGGGGCATGCAGGAGGTGGCCAATCAATGGTACTCTTTCATTACTGATGTTTCTATCTCTCTCTCCCTCTCCCTTCCTCTCTAAAAATCAATAAAAATAAACAAGTTATGTATCTTTTTTTTTAAAAGATATATTTTATTGATTTCTCACAGAGAGGAAGGGAGAGAGACAGAGAGTCAGAAACATCGATGAGAGAGAAACATCGATCAGCTGCCTCCTGCACACCCCCAACTGGGGATGTGCCCGCAACCCAGGCACATGCCCTTGACCGGAATCGAACCCGGGACCCTTCAGTCCGCAGGCCGACGCTCCATCCACTGAGCCAAACCGGTCTCGGCAAGTTATGTATCTTGAAGGCACTCTTAGCCACTTTATTTAATGAGCCTCCATATACAGAAATGGAAGTATAATTTCAAACACAGCAATTAAGTACTTTCCATTACCTTGCCACCTTTAATTCTACACCATAATGCTATGTATAAAGCACGTGATTAACAAATGTTCGCTTAAGTCTCACTATGTAAAATTATTCATTGTAGAAACTTAATCCTTAGATACATTAATGAACAGATTATCTCTTTTTAAATGGAACTTTGGTCTACTTTAACTGCCAAGAGTTTTTACATTCCTATGTAGAACTTTAATTTTTAAGATTCTTATCTGGAGACTATAATTGATTGATCAGTAAAAAAAATTAGCTACGGGTTAACAAAAGCAGTAATGTTCTCTTCTAAACAGTCTGTTACAGTATTACATATCAATTATGGTGAAATAAAATCATAGCTATATTTCTGATTAGGGAAAAAAAGAAAACACATTAAGACAACTGAAATAGTACCTTTGTCCTGGTTGTGGTTTCTTTATTCCCATTTTTTCTACTTTAGCCTCATAAACTTGATTTATAACATCATTCCCCAACTCACACATAAGCTGTTTGGCAGAAAAACAAAACAAAATAAGCTAGAAATTCCTAAAATATTATAAAAGTCATTAAAGCAAGTACAGCCAGTAAAGTCCTTTTGCATATTCTGCAACTGCTCATCCCATAAAGAAGTTTACTGTTAAAGCAAAATGAAACAAGAGCTGAGAGCAATATCACCATTTGCCATTCTTCAGCAAAATACCTCTCCTAGAGAATTACCACTCCTACAAGAAAGGGTTTCTTCTCATCTCCCATCTTCTACTAGTTTTCTATTCCACCCTGGCTAGCACAATCCTGTATATTATTCACAATGTCTGGTCAATTAAATGAAAAAAGAAGTCTAAGGCCAGACAGGAAAAGTTTTAAATAACTCAGAACTGAAGTAAACTATTTTCTTCTTATACTTCATATATAAATATTTCAAAATATTTTGTTTAAAAGCTTGTCTTGTTTTTTTTAATGCATCACAGTTGTGTTTCAAACAAATTTTCTAAATTGAATCCATTGAGGTCATATCTACACAGAAAGTTGATGCAGAAATTAGATTTCTTCCCCTCGTCCCCCACTTTCTTCACCTCTGAATAACAATTAATAAAATCTATGTAAACAGGGCTCTACCTTAGGAGTCAATTTATCACTTTCATTTAGAGGTTTGTACCATAATTCCACAAATAAAGGGTGTCCCAAAATTCACGCAAGAAGTAATTTTGATAGAAAACACAGGTTTATAATTAAAAATTGTAAACTTTTTATTGATTCATAAAGTATACAGTATAGGGTTATGTATGGAATAGCATATCGGGTAAATGGCCTCCACAGCTTTGCTGGCACATAGGCACTCTTTTGTTGAAATTTTCCATGACTGTTTTGCATAAATGTGGCTAAATTTCGATGAGGCTCATTTTCATCTTGATGGCTTGGTTAATCGACAAAATTGTCGCATTTGGGGTTCAGAAAATCCACAACTAATTGTTGAGAAACAAATGCATCCACGACGTGTCACTGTTTGGTGCGGATTTTGGGCTGGAGGCATCATCGGACCATTCTTCTTCAAAAATGCGGCTGCTCAGGCAATAACTAAAGAGTGCGTATGTGCCAGCAAAGCCGTGGAGGCCATTTACCCAGTATGCTATTCCATACATAACCCTATACTGTATACTTTATGAAACAATAAAAAGTTTACAATTTTTAATTATAAACCTGTGTTTTCTATCAAAATTACTTCTTGTGTGAATTTTGGGACACCCTTTATTTTACTTTACATAGTTGAGAGGAATACCAATTTATTTACAGATTGAAATAAAAGCACAAGCACATTAAGAAGACAATTTTCAGACAAAATAAATGAAAAGTATACTACAACCTTTAAACTAAATGGGTGGAATTAAAAGGAGTATAGTATTAACTTATGAGTTTTGTAAGTCATATCAGAAACCCAGATGTCATCTAAAACTATTTATGACATTTTCATAGATATGAATCCTCACACATGGAAAAAGGATGCCTTTGTTTGATGGCTACTACCCTGACAAATGTAAATTTGCAAATAGTCCTATGCTAAACCCAATGGAAACAACATAATATGCCAATTCATAATGGAGCTTACTATAGCAATATGTCTCATATTTTTATCGAGAATTTATATTAATTATAAAATATTAAAATTAAGGCACTGAGCCTATGATATTTTTTGAGAAAGCATAAAAATGTAGGAATGCTGGTTTCTTTAAAAAGTGAACTGACTTGGAGTTAAGAGTGCTACATAAACTTAGCAGTTTTCAAAACCCAATATGAAAATACCAGATTTGTCAAAATAGCCACAGAAATGTTCCAAAACAACACAGCTCACTGTTAGCATTGAGAAACTCATACATTTGTAAACCAAGATTCTAAATTCCTTTTATGTGGAAATATGAAACATTTTAAAGCAAATATTTTTTTACCTTTAAAAGTTCAGGCTCCCACGTGTCTAAAGTTAAAGAACGTACTTTTGAAAAATGAACTCCAAGACTCCTAAGTGGGAAAAGACTTCGTTAATATACAAAACTATCAACCTTGATTTGCTTTTTATGCAAATTATTTTTCTCTTACAATATGATAGTCTCTAATAAAGCCCTCAACACACATATAGATAGGAATACACCTTCTGATTTAATACAGTGAATGGTAAACCAAAGTCCTCAAAAGCTCTTCACAAGCCAGAATTGTATCCACTTTACAAAGGTAAAAAGATATAAGCTAGCAGTCAAATTAGGCAAGTGGAAAAGGCCCTCAAACTAATGGGACATGATAATTTACATGTATGTTTATCCAAAAGAAGTCTCTCACCCTGGGCAGGCCTACTCACCGGTGAATTCCAGAACACTCGATACACAGGGTGATGCCCAGGTTGATGCTGGCCCACCGTGGGTCTGCCAGGCCACAGTCACAGCAGCTGGCATTGCCAGGGATACACTGGACTCGCTGCAGTGCACTTTCCCCTTTCAATAATTTATCTTTTGACTCATTTCCAGAATCCAGGCTTCCTGTGGATGGAGATGATTTCTTATCCAGCTTCTAAAAAATTAAAAATTATTTGTTTTTGTCTTCGTTTTAAAAAAGATTGTAATACCATGTTGCATACTATAGGCTCCAAACAAAAGTTTCTGGTCAATAAATTGAAGCCTATTATGGACCTAAACCAGGCACTGGTAGAAGCATTAGAGATTTAAGAATGGAACAATAGCCCTGGCCAGTGTGGCTCAGTTGGTTGGAGCATCATCTTATACATCAGAAGGTGGCAGGTTCAATTCCTTGTCAGAGCACATATCAGGTTGCCAGCTCCATCCAGTCAGTGTCCCTTCCTCCCTCTCTAAAATAAATTTTTTTAAAATGGAAAGATATAGGTTCCTCTATCAACTGGCTTTTGGTCTTGTGGGGAAAAATATATACACACTTTGAATAATTATAAAGGCAGTGTTTATTAAAATACATTTCATTTTCAAAATTGAGCTATCAGCTGTTAAAATGTGTATACATTTTGGGGGGATATCCTGTATAAACATTGAAAACATATGTATATATATTTATATATGTATATATAATATTTATGTAAATATATATAAACTGGTACAATGAAAATATAATATACAGAATATGTATTTACATATAATATTTATACAGATATACACATGTATAAACTGATACAATGAACATATGCACAAAATATGAGGTCTAAGAGAAAGGAGAACGCTAAATGTGTAAAATGAGAAAACAGAGGGACTAAGCATGAAACTATTAAGACTCATGAAAAAAATAAATATTATTTTATACAAGGTTTTTCCAAGGTATTCATAAGCAATTATCATATGGGGAAAGAATCTCAATATAATGCAGAAACATTTGGTTTATTAGCAATTTCCCTCTATAAGCTAATGCTTTTGCGCCAAATTAGAGAAGTTGAAAGCAAAATACACTAACACATCAGAACTTGGACTAGTCATTTCAAGAAACACAGGACTCCCATGACACCCATCCTCCATTCTTGTTCTTGGCTCATTTTGGCCACATACTCTGATTTGAAAGTGTTTACTGCATTATGTATTTTGCCTCTGTCACCATAAATAAGTAACCTCAATTCTTCTGTACCCTCCCATTAAGCTATCTTTACCAATTTTTATTTTATTTTATTTTTAATCTGAACAATAAAGATTTATTTTTTTATTGCTTAAAGTATTACAAAGTCCCGCTGCAGTTTGACAATCTGTTTGAGGCAGCTCTGCCTCTATATCTATTATTGTTCAAAAGTTTATAATGGTCTCTATTATCCAGTTTTTACAGAAAGAGGAAGGGAGAGTGGGAGATAGAGACATATTTATGTGAGAGTGAAACATCAATCAACTGCCTTCTCCTTGCCTCCCTACCAGGAATTGAGCCCGAAACCCGGGCAATCAAATTGGCAACCTTTCGGTGCATAGGACAACACCCAACCAATTGATCCACGCTGGCCAGGGCTAGCATCACCAACTTTTAAAGTTAGGTCCTATCTATACTCTAGTATTCATTTATTATGAATTTAACTGTGCTAGTATTTCTACTACGATTCTAAAGCTCCTGAAAGGATTCTAGTTACAAACTTACACAGGTTTTTAGGTCAGCCTTATCCCTATTTGTCCCATAATCCCTATTATTCTAGTGTATTATTTTGCATAACCCAGTTATTTCAGCAGTTATTATTCTAGTGTATTATTCTGCATAACCCAGTTACTTGCATAACCAGCTTCTTCAAAATGATCTGGATGCACACCTAACTTTATTTTCTCTCAAAACTGCTAAAAACTAGAGAATTTTTTAAAAGGCATTACCCAGGTCCCTTATTGGACAAAGATGTGATCATTTTGATAATCAAAAAGAATAATTATTACCCTAGCCAATTTGGCTCAGTTAGACCATCAGCCCGAGGACCGAAAGGTCACAGGTTCGATTCCTGGTCAAGGGCACATACCATGGTTGCAGGCTCAAGCCAGTTCAGGGTAGGTGCAGGAGGCAACCAATCAAAGTGTTTCTCTGACATCGACATTTCTCTCTCTCTCTCTCTCCCCACCACCCACCCCCCACATCCCTTCCAACCTCTCTGAAAATCAATGGAAGAATATCTTCCAGTGAGGATAAACAAAAAAAGAGTAATTATTGTGATTAACTGGAACCCAACTTATTTGCAAAAATTTGTGAGTTGCTAAATTATACCCCAAAAACTAAATATCTGTCCCCACTTAAGGTAGCTAATAAATTAACCAAATGTGGTAATTAAAAGCAAAAAATTAGAATTAAACATTTATTACAGAAACTAAACAGCTCCAGATGACGAGGAAAGCTGTATTTCACATAAGAATATAAGTTAATAAATGTAGACGGGATGACAGAATTAGAAAATCATTTTTCAATTTCTAATGAAATAGCAAACTCAGCTGTAAAACCATTTGATAAATAGTTGATGGGGGAGATTTTATGAGGGTGAAAGTAACAGGAAGTAGATGTGTTATACAAAATAACAAAACAGAATGGAAACAAGGGAGGAAATGGAGGAATCACACTGTCACTTCTCAAATCCAGTACGTCCATTTCGTCTTCCCACAGAAGCCTGATCTCAGGATTAGCAATGGTTGCATAACCAAATATTCTATCTCCTGTTGCAACATGAAGCATACGCACCACCCATTATGTAATCTTAAGGCATGGAAACAATTAACCTGGTCTCTTTAGTGAATCATTGCCATGTAAAAAAGGGATTGTTCTAGATTGAAAAATCTGAGGGACATAACCAGATGCAATGCCAGCATAGGTAAGCTCCTACTTTGTACAAGAGGTTGTCAGTAACATTTTTAAGACAACTGGGAACATCTGAATATAGACTGGGTGATAAATGATATTAAGAAATTACTATTAGGTGTGGAATGGCATAATATGTGTAATCTACTTTTTAAAAACTTTTTTTTCATTAAAAACAATGTTTACCCATAAGAACAGGAATAACATAAACAAGAGCAACAAAACGTCAGGAGCTGGAAAATGGGTAAATAAAGTACCTGAACAGACCAAGGCCAAATCTAAGGATGGCAGTAAAAAAAGGCAGGCTGGGAGTGGTTTTCTCCCTCCTCCTGCCTCTGCCCTCTCCCCCACCACTGGGCGCCACGTGGCTTTACCCACCACATTTTGGGGTTCGGGATATGATCTGTGTTTTCTTCCTGGGAAGACGGGTTTGGAGCTTCATGGGGAATTCTCTGGGGGCAGATCTCAAGAGTTCACCAATTTACATCACATAATATTCAAAGGGCTCAAGGATTTAAACCGGTGATTTTTCAACCTTTTTCATATCATGGCACAGATAAACTAATTATTAAAATTCTGTAGGACACCAAAGATTACTTTTTTTTTTTTGCAGATCTGAAAAAAAAATAGGTATAATTTTGAGTCAGGCTATTGTGTTGGTTGTTACTGTTTTTGTTGTTGTTGTTGTTTTTTAATTTAACAATCTAAGGGAAAAGAGGTCAGTGTCTCTGACTAAATAGTAAGGTATTGCATGATTTAAAAATTCTTGTCGCACACAGACTAAACATCACTGACTTATATTATGTTAACCCTGGAAGTGGGGATAAAAGTTGGAGAAATGATTGTGTAAGAAACAGTTAGCATCCAAGGTCCCTCCCCAATTTCATGCCATTAGGGTTCTGCTCCCTATTCATAAACACAAGTGACTGGAAGTACATTCTCTGGTGAGGTAAATCAGAGTATCTGGAAGGGACTTACCCAGAAGATGAAAGGCAGAGGACTAAATGAACGAGTACACACTGAATGTTGAGACCCCCAGTAATGAGCTCCCAGTCAGTCCCTCACCCCTATGCTGGAGGTTGGTGAATGTTCTCTGGGGAATCATACCAGGTGAAAAGACCCCAAAGTCCCTAACTCTGGTTGTTCCTCAAAAAATAAATGGTTCAGACTTCAGCAAAGCTCATAGTCAACAAAGTCCTAACTGTTCTCAGAGCTTCCAAAGAGGTTTTTAGCTACCGTATAATCATGAGCAGGTTTACCAGACAGCCAAGGAACCAAGCCTCTAGAAGCATGTCAAACTCAAAGGCTATCACGGGCCAAATAAACGAGGCATGTGGTCCACGGTCAGCGAGTTTGACATGCTTGCTCTAGAACATAATGGTTCTCAACAATGCATGTACACAGAAATCACCTAGGAATCTTTTTAAAATATTGATACGTGGGTCCCAACTCCATTAAACTGTTCAGTGGTAGACTCTAATTCTGAGACTTTTTAAAAAATTTTGTTTTATTGCTTAAAGTATTACAAAGAGTATTACATATGTCTCCTTTTTCTTTTCCCCCTTGACCTTCCCCCGGCCTCCCCTATCCACCAGTGTCTTGTGTCCATTGGTTCTGCTTATATGCATGCATACACGTCCTTCAGTTGATCTCTTACACCCCCACTCAACCCTCCCCGGCCTTCCCGCTGTAGTTTGACAGTCTGTTCAATGCTGAGACTTATTTTTTTAAAGCTCCCCATGTTATCATAATGTGCAGTCGAGGCTAAGAACCACAGTTCAAACAATGTAGCCATGAAAAAAGAACAGGTTTACATGTATAAGCAGTCAGCAGACAGAAAGAAACTCTAGTTATGGGTGACGGGAGTCAAAAGATACAAACTCCAAGTCATAAAATGAATATGTCATGATGATATACTAGATAGTGTTGTGACTATGGTTAAATTAAATACGTGCTACCAGAACGGAAATAGTCAATAGAGAAAATATCTCAGAAATTAGAGCAAAAAGACACACAAAAATTAGAAAAATCCTAAGATTAGTCCAGAAATTCCAGGAAAAACAAACAGGAGAATTGGAGAAGAAGGCTACAAAAAATAGTACTGTAATAAGAAAGACTCCAATGGCAACACTGGAACCAAAAAAAAACAAACAATGCAGTTAAAATTCTTAAGAATAATTATTTCCAACCTAAAAATTCCACACCCAACCAAGCTATCAAACAAGTATGATGACTGAATAAAGACACTTTCAGACATGCATGGACTCACAAAAGACTCATTTTCAGGATCCTACCAAAGTGGTGAGTTCCGTTTCTCAAGTCGCACTGATGGCCTTGCTCAAGAATATATAAACTCACTGAGAAGCTGAAGCCAGGCTATGACCCAAAATCCATATTAAGCTTATCTTCTCCAGAAAGATTTCAACTAAGAGACAATTTGAGTCTTCCTGTTTTAGATTTTACCCAGTTTTAATTTTAAATACCTTTCACATTCATTATTATTAATTAAAATAATATTTGGAGGAAATATTTGCATCAGACCATCTTCTGTCAATCTGGGACAATATTCAAATACAGAATTAAACATATTTAAATATTAAGATAAAATGATAGGTAAAGTCAAGAGAAGTAAACAAAAGAGAAACTCAGTCTAGATTTTAAAAATAACATTTCAATTATGAAAAAAATCATCCTCCATAAAAAAAGGAATGTTATGGGTTAAGGGAGTCAAAAGATACAAACTCCAAGTTATAAAGTAAATAAGTCATTAAGATATTATATACAGTGTGGTGACTATGGTTAATAACACTCTGTAGCATATTTGAGAAATTCTAAGAGAGTAAATGTTAAAATCTCCTCATAAGAAAAAAATGTTTGTTACTATGTACGGTGACAGATGTTAACTAGACTTACTGTGGTGATCATTTTGTAGTATATACAAATATTGAATCATTACATTGTATGCCTGAAACTAATATAAAGTTACTTGTCAATTATACCTCAATTTAACAAAACTTAAAGAATGTTAGAATCATACAAGGTTGCAGAAGAAGTTAAAAACGTTTGGCAATATATCATCTGGTATTGCAGTATTGTTTACTAACCTCTGATTCATCACCCTTCTCTCTATAAGCAGTAGCAATACTGGTCTGAACAGCCTTAATCCATGCCTGGCGCAGCTTTTCAGAATCTGCCTGAAGCATACAACTTCTAAAGGGAAATAACATTGTTTTCTCAGTCACTAAATTAACCAAAAAAAGGATAATAAATGTTTACTTTTTTGCTGACTCTGTTATACAATAATTTTCTAACAAAAAATAATCATTTCTGTTGAATGATATTTATTTCATCTATCTTTAGGACAGATTGTATTCAATAAGAAATCAAGGTATTAATGAAATAAGTTACCTACTGGAAAGAAATCACCCATTCCTTCACATTAAAAAAAAACCACACACACAAAAAAAACCCACGAACTTTAAATTTACCATATAAATATAACACTTTTTTTTTCTATTGGGTAGAAATATAAAATGATAGTTATAAAAAATCAATCTGATATATGAGTTCACTTTATCATCCATGACAACTAAAAAGTTTTCATATGGCCACATCAATAATCTTTATAGAATTTAAAGAATATGATACTGGGTATAAGTTACAGAAATTTCTGACTCTAATACCTGTAATCACGAAACAATGAAATTTACTTTTAAGACACTTTTTTTCTAGTTAGCACAGACCACCACAAGTGAAACAAATCTTTCTCTACTCTGGAAAGTTCTTTTAAAACAAGCTATAGAAACATAAAGGCAACTCCCAAATTGTTCAGAACCACTCACTTGGTTGGAGAGACCACCTCAAAGCAGAATCGCCGTTCTATGTCTTCACAATGTTTCACTGTGCAAAGCCTTAGGTCTTCCACTACCACAGTGGGGTTATCCTACAATAAGGAAACAGAACTCCCGTATTTATCAATCTAGGTTTTAAATACTACTACCAATAATATTTAAAAATATTGCTTGGAATAAGTGGTCTTAAAGATTTATATTTTTCTTAATTTAGATATAGGACTTATCAACATAGATATAACTAATAAAGGTAATTATACCCTGTTAATAAATTTACCTGCCTCATAAAATTGCTATATAAGAATTAAATAAAATAGTTTTAATCTAACACTTGGCAATTAGTTAGTAGGTACTCAATAAATGTCAGCTTCCTGTTAATTTTCTTTCATATCCATTACGCTCCTGGTCTCTACTCACATATAATAAAAACTACTTTCCTCCAAAACCAGAAGTCTTTAATGAGTCAAGTTTTAAATAATTGGAAAGAAAAAAAAAAGAAGCCTATATATCCTTCTTAAAATACCAACGAAAATGAGAAAGGTTTATCATTTCCTAGTATTTAATTTAAAAAAAATACTCAAAACCAAGTATCAAAATAAAAGAAACCATGAGCTAATTAGAAATTTCATACTGTGTCATCTCAAGAGTAAAGTGAATATTTCAAATTTACATTTGAATACATCATTCATAAAAGCTAACTGGGTAAAAATCAAGTCACCAATTAACTATGGTTCTTTTTTTCTAAATTGGAAGGGGTGGGATTTAAACTATTTATTCATGTGTTTAAACTCTACATTCTCCACAGATGAGATTAAGGAGTTTGTAGGTAATGTTTATCTGTGCATAGTGGGAAGAGACAGAGCAAGGGAAAAGGAGGAAAGAAAAGAGATGGTCACAGGGAAA
>NW_006283136.1:541223-582245 GCF_000327345.1 Myotis davidii
GAAAGAAATACACCACAAGTTACCAGAACCTTCAGAACAAAAAGAAAAAGAAAAAGCTGTGAGCATCAACATCTATACAAGTTGAAGGAACAAAATCTTCAACGCTTTGAATGGTGTCTACAAACCATTTCATTATCCTCCTTCCACACACAGCAAACTTCCCATAATTTCTCCTGGGCCACTGTCACCTGCAACTGTAGTATTCTGAGTGAACACCAACCAGGTTGGTGACAGGAGAGGGAGGGCAGAGAAGTCAAGGTACAGTGGGGAGGGGACAAGGATCAGTGCCTTTTCAAGCGCACAGTTCAGTTGGAACTGGGAATCCCCCCCCAAAGGAGATGTCCAAAGAGGTAAAGATAGCATATTTGGACATTACTTGGGAGGGAAGTGAGTTGTCACATTCTCACGCCACACGTAATTTCTGTATGCCTTTCTAATAAATAAAAACTCCTCACCCTTAAAATAAGGTTCAGGAAAATGAATATATAAAAAAACATTAAAAAACTTAGAGGTTTTTATTTAACTTACTTCAAGGTAACATTTTAATGTCATTTCTAATATCTATATTATCATCAGTGGCCGTAAGGCGTTATTTCTTAAAATGCATTTTTTTCTACAGCCTCAAAATAGTACTTGTGGAGTGGTTGTATTATTCTTGTCACACAAACAGACAAAGAAACATGTGAAGTAAAAAAGTGTCAATCCTGAGACAGAAAAAAAAAAATCCATCTCAAAGCTAGGAATTAAGAATTCGGGATTCAAAATCATTGCTTTTAAGAATCGAATGTGGATACTTTCCACTTCTAAACATTCTTACTAGTATACATGCCCAAACATAAATGAATTAACAGTAATTTTGCACAGATGAGTATTTATGAACTTAAATGCTTTCCCAAAGCAAACAGATAAATAACCAAAACTGGGGAGTCACTAGATTTTTCACTTAATTACTTAAAAAAACACCTACCTTAAACTTTTTCTGGTAAACCAACTGATTGTTCTGTATTGAAAACCAGCGTCTAAATAAATACAAAATAGATTAAGTTTTCACCAACACATTTTATTTCAGTTGTTGTTAGGAACAAAATATTTGGGAAAGAACTAAAAAATCAGTTTATGATAATTATGTTTTGAGAAGTAATGATAATTATGTTTTGAGAAGTACATTGTTTTGTTTTGCTTTATATAAATTGATGCCAATAAAATAACTATTGAAAGTAAAGAACAATTTTAAACAATTTTAACAAGACAGATTAGGAAAGTAAAATTACTATATTTTGATTCATTTTAAGTCAGAAATTTAAATCCTAACAAAAGCTACCTTTTATGCTATCATCAAATAATAATTGTTTTTTAAAGTAAAAGATTTTTTTGAGGTTCCTCAAAATAACCAAAATCTTTCCCCCCAAATAATTGCTTTTATTATAAAGTGGAAATAAGTTTATATTGTAAATAAGACTATGTATTTGTATACATTAAAACATTGAAATAAATGGTGCTTTGTTTCAACCTTTCTGCAGCTAATTCAGCAAGTGATTTGGTAATGGTAAGCAAAACAGAAAATTAAATCATCATTTTACAACTGCTATCAAACTGCCAAGAAAAAACTGCCAATTCACTGGCCTACTTTTATATGATCATAGAAACAGAATAATAAAATTATTAAAAATGTTTCATCCAAATATTTATATTGTTCTGCTCATTACTGTAAATTATTAGGCAAAAAATTTACTTGCAATCTTCTTTAGAAGACAAAGCTAAGCTACTTATGGCATATTTACTAATTCTAATCTATTGAAACAGTAAAAGAACCTAAAGGCTTACAAAAAAAAAAAATCACAGCCAAAAGCCATTCATAAAAGCAAAAATTCTCATCAAGCATGAAAGGTAAAACATTTGAGTCATTATTTTAAAATTAGTTTCATGTGAGATGATTTCTATTGTAAACATTAGTTATTAATCTATTAGCAGATAGAGATTCTACCTTTTCATTGATACTAAAAAAAAAAGGCATTAGAAATTGTATTTAGACAGATTTAGAATTTCTATTTTTAAAAATTAATTCTTCAAAGCTGAGGAAATGATTTTCTAATTTTAAGCTAGACAGATTGTTAGGTTTTCTTGCTACTTTAAAAAGGTATCACCTTTACCATTAATAGAGATTTATTAAATTAACATCTAGATAAAACCAAGTGGGTTGCCTCTAAATGCAAATCATCAAGAGGCAGGCTAGAAAAGGAAGAACTTCTGGATTTCTTTGCTTTGGGACACATGGTTAGAAATGTTAAAGGAAATACCTACAAACAAACAAAATGGTGCAGCCCTGCCAAATGGGATGACATGCAATGGAAATAATCTCTGCTACTGATTGAAGAGTTTTTTAAAAAATCATATGAGGTAGTGTAAACTATATTAATAAAAATTCGTATGTTTCATAGTAATCATCTCTATGTATAAAAGGCTAATATGCAAAGTGTCCCCTCGGGAGTTTGACCGGGAGACCAGGAGTTCAATGGCTTGCTATGTCGTGCGCTGACCACCTGGGAGTGGCACAGAATGAAGGCAGGCCCAGGCCGGCAGCCAGCAGCCGGGGAAGGAAGGCCCCGATCGGCCCTGATTGCCAGCCAGGCCTAGGGGACCCTGCCCATGCGCAAATTTAGTGCGCTGGGCCTCTAGTATTATATAACTTGATGAAAAACTACATAGAAAAATAAGTAGCCTACCCCAAAGGAAAAACAGCCCTACAACTATGTAAGCTTTTCACGCTTCTTAGTCTTCAAAAAACAAATTTATTTTGACCTGCTGTATCTTAGGATCATAACCTCTAGAAATAATAACAAAACATTAGATAAAAACATGTTTTTTTGTCAGAGATCATTTCCTCTGGTTATGAACTTTACAGAAGATACATACTTCTGAAACTTAGTTCCCCTGTCATCTTTCTGTTTCTGGTGACTTTCTCATATCATCAGTTTTTGTACACTCAGGAAAAACACTATAAATTCATCTGAATTTGGCAACACGTCCTAAGGAATAAAACCACAATGTATGCTAGGTAGAAAAAATTTTCAATTACTAAGATTTGTATATCTTATGACACTATCTCCCCTCCTCTGTCATTAAAAAATAAGGGAAAAGGAGCTGACTGTACTCATTTACATTGATCCAAGACTTTAACCAGGTAAGTAAAATGGAATAAAATTTTTAATTGCTCCTTAGTTATTATTAACATTTTTATTAAAAGGAGAATGAGATAGTTCACATATCCCTCTAGGATACAGAAAAATACTTAATATTTTAAGCTCACGCTATCTGCAATTTGAAGGTACTTTAAAAAGGTAATTAAATAATAAAAAAGACAAATTTTGGAAAGCACTATACTGATAATTACACTATATTCTATTCAGAAGCTGTCCCAAAGCCAAAATGAAAGACTGTTTTTAAAAAGGGAAATTTCTTGGTTCATTAAGAAAAATAAAACACAATTTTATATCTCTCTCAAATTGGAGTAACTCAATATAATAAAGACTTGAGACCAAAATATTATATCCATAAATATTATTAAATTGTAAAGACCAATGAGAGCTTTCCAGATGACAAAATTGGGGGAAAGGGAAATATATTTTAAAAAAATAAATCAAGCCCTGGGCAGTGTGGCTCAGTGTTAGAGCATTGGCTGGAGTACCAACGGTCTCAGTTCAATTCCCAGTCAAGGGATTGTACCTGGATTACAGGTTCAATCCTGGGCCCCTAGGTCAAGTGCAAGAGGCAACCAATTTGCTGTGTCTCTCATCTCTCTCTCTCTCTCTCTCTCTCTCTCTCTCTCTCTCTCTCTCTCTCTCTCCCCCTCTCTCTCTCTCTTCCCCTCTCTCCCACTCCCTCCTGCCCCCCTCCCACCAATGCCTCCCTCCCTCCCTTTTAGTCTCTCTAAAAAATTAATGCAAAAAATATCCTTAGGTGAGGATTAACAAAAAATAAATAAATATAAATCAAGTATCTTTTACCCTATTTGGCCA
The DNA here is from genome assembly GCF_000327345.1 of Myotis davidii. Classification (NCBI taxonomy): domain Eukaryota; kingdom Metazoa; phylum Chordata; class Mammalia; order Chiroptera; family Vespertilionidae; genus Myotis; species Myotis davidii. The sequence continues at coordinate 545,240 of NW_006283136.1, forward strand.
CTATCCCCAGAATTGTACTTGAAATCAAGAACGTGGGTAAAAGACAAACTTCTAAACTGGTAGAAGCTTTTTCACTAAAATTATACAGGTAATGGATTCATGCACACATTCATAAAGGTGTCAAACAGTGGAACATTTAACAAAATTAAAAGCTTGAACATTTATGCTCCTTTATTTCAAAATCAATTTTATTTTTCACAGGGAAAAAAACAAAATGGTAAAAAAAAAAATCTAAGAACTGACAGTGTTTCCTTTCAACAAAACCAATCTGGTTATTACCAAAGGGACTAATTCCTAGTTATTGTTTATTTCCCTTAAATATATATATATCATATTACTCAATGTATAATCTTCTTTGAGTAACTATAAACACATCATATGTTCTTTTCCAGATTAAAGAAATTGAGGACATAGACAATGAAAAGGTATAATTTCCATCCTCAAATAAGATGTTTACATTTTCTTACCAATTAAAACATAAGAGACTGTATATCCATTGCAAGTAATCCAAACAAAATGCAGGTTAATTATGAGCTTTCTCGTGCCAAAGAAGAAATTGGAGTAAGGTAGGGGGTGAGGGGAAGAAAGCCATTTGGTACCTGATATGATCGGGCTTTTTCCTGTCATGTGAAAAAATGGGGCAGATTAAAACATAAGGGAAAGGTGGTAAAAGAATGAAAACGCAAATGTGCAAAATAAGCAAAGGACTAGCATGATATGAAAATAAAGCAAGAATTAAAGAAACAAGCTTAAGCTTATAATCTAACAAAATAATAGAAAATCTGTTGCATATTTTTTCACATATTATACATATATGCACGTGTACAATTAATTCCAACTGTTAGGAATCTGAAAACTAGTATTTCAGAAATATTTAAAAATTTTCTTCTAGTATTATGTTATAATAAAGTTCTGTAGGACGTAGCACACTTGGGTATACCTCTACTATTATTTTCTGCCTCTGTTGTCAAAGCTATTAAATATAGATAGTACCTTTCTTCATCTTAACAATCACTTAGCTATGTCTATATAAACCTGAGATAAATAAAAACTTTACATAAGAAAAGTGGGATCACTAAGAATTTCAGTGATTATAAAATATTATCAGTCAAATAAACTCACCCACCTGCTCAAACCCTTTTCATTAAATTATAGCAGACTCTAAGGCCACACATAAGTAGAGTTCATCGTTAACTTATGTATGTACATCTTATTTTTAAACAAAGTCACACAAATAAAAATTTATATCTGTATTGGCAGCATATAGATGCTCTGCTTTAAGAAATTGTATAATACATTTTATTCCTTTAGCTGTATTTTTAAATTTAACATAGACTGAGCATAGCACATAATTATTCAGTTTTATTTGTTTTACCAGCTTAAAACTAAATAATTTTTAATATTTAATTATTTTCCTGGTTAATCATCCTTTCTGAATGTATCATTAAAAGTAAAAGAGAAATATAAGTACTAGTAATTCATCTACCACTGATTTGAGCCTGAAGTAAAGCTGCCATACTGAGAAAATGGCCTGAAAATGAAATATTATTTTAGTAGATCTTACATGTTCTCAGAAAATATATTATAGATGTATAAAAATCTTAAGACACAAAAACTAAGAATATCTGAAATCAACCAGAAACAAACTCAATAATTCATGAAACATAAAACGTTTTCACTCCTTACATTATCTCAACCACATCACACAAAATATGATCTCTTCAGTTAATTTCAAGTTATAGAATAATGCTGTCAAAATATACTTAGGTTTTATAAAGCACAAGATTAGTTTTAAAACTATCAGAAATTCGTAGTCAAACTCACATTTCTCTCAGAAAGGAGGTCTTTTTAAAAAGTTAATTTTGAAAATATTATATGCCACTATTCTATAAAACTACAAATAATGGTAAATTTGCGATTGGTACCTATGGTGATTATGACTGAAAAAAAAATTGTTCCCCTAAATATAATGCATGAACAATCAGAAAAAAATACACACACACACACACACACACACACACACACACACACACACACACTTAAAAGTAGGCAGGAAAATATTTGTTTGAAGAGCTGGATTTCTGGATTTTTAGAGTTAAGGCACAAATATCACAAATAGTCTTTTATTCAGAGGCTAGATTATATTAAATCAAGCTGGATAGAGAATTCGAGAAGCAGATTAGACAGTAAAGGCATATATATGGAAAGAAAAATTATTTGCAGTACTTTCTGGGATTCAACCTTTCATAAAATTCATAAGAGATTCAGATACATTCTAAATTTTTATAATTAAAAAGCTGAAGAAAGTCAAAATAACATTTAATAGGTAACTCTTTTTCCTTTTACAGTTAAAGGCTTATAACCTAAAAAATACTTAACTCTTCTGTTACAAGGTTTTGACTTTTGCATTTGTTTGTGAGTTTTATATAGTGTTTATATCCTCTATTCCTACAAGTCTGCTTTTTACCAGTGTTTTCATCAAAATGTTCTTTAAAAGTTCATGAAAATCAAATTAATTTGCTATGCATAATTTTTCCTAACAATGCAAATTGACTAGTTTCTAAGCTACTTTTTTCTTGTTAATCCTCCAACTTTCTTTTTTTTTTTCAATTGTGACACTATTACAGATGTCTCCCTTAAGCTTTTTTTTAATAGCTGAAGTTGTATTTTGTTGTATCAAAATATAGACTGTTTGGAATTTCCATATCAAGTTTTCAAAAAATGCCAGGTTTGGGGCCTCAATTTTGTCACAAACCAGCTGTGTAACCTTAAATGAGCAATGATCTCTCAGCACCTCCATTTCTTTATTAACAATTGAACTATGATCTATGATTTGAATTAATAAGTGTCATCCTATTACATATAGATAGCCTCTCCTTTATAAAGTAGTCTCACTTATTTAGGTACTATTTTTTGCACTTTGCAAACAGTAGATTACATGTCTACAATTGAGAATAGTTATTTCCTACTTGATTTTAGTTATATTTTATTATCTATGCTAATTAATATTCATGAAACATATAAGGTCCATGCTTAAATCAGAATTCAAATTTGCTAATGTACATTTTTAAAATTTTTTCTACTCTCCTAAATGGTAATGTAATTTTCCACTAACACTGTACTTCATTTTGAAGTCTGACATCATTTCTCACTGGAGTGCCACATGAAAGTTCATTTCATTCTTCTTAACATAATGGTATAGTTTCCATGGATTTATTAGGTTTCACTATGTTAAACTTTAAGTAGGTTGTTTTGAAATCTGAAGGTTAAAATTCAATTCTAACATTACCTCATGAAACTGAATTGGTTGAAATATCTTTACTATAAAAATTTGATAATCACATTATTTTTATTTCCTACTCCGGCTATAGAAATATGCCAGGAAAGGTTTGAAAGATTATTGTCTTGGTTTTTACAGCTTAGAAAACAGAGTTTTACTTTTTCATTTTCACTTAACTCTTGGATCATAAAATTATTTCTAACTAGACCAGCCGTGGGCAAACTACGGCCCACGGGCCGGATCTGGCCCGTTTGAAATGAATAAAACTAAACAAAAAAAATAAAGACCATACCCTTTTATGTAATGATGTTTACTTTGAATTTATATTAGTTCACACAAACACTCCATCCATGCTTTTGTTCCGGCCCTCCGGTCCAGTTTAAGAACCCATTGTGGCCCTCGAGTCAAAAAGTTTGCCCACCCCTGAACTAGACCATCTTAGTTGGTCCTTCTATATTCATATATTATTTTTAAAGCTCTATATAACTCAAAGAGGTTTAATATCCTATATAATAAAAGTCTAATATGCAAATTGACCAAACGGCAGACTGGCAGAACAACAGATCGCTATGGCGCACACTGACCACCAGGGGACAGATGCTCAATGCAGGCCAGCGAAGGCGGGTGCCAGTGGGAGCCCCCCGATTGCCCCGCCAGTTGCCCCACAGTTTGGCCTTGATCGCTGACCAGGCCTAGGGACCCTATCTGTGCATGAATTTCGTGCACTGGGCTTCTAGTCACATATAATCATTATTCTTTCTAGTTTATATTCATTCTCAGGTAAAGAAAAATAATTTCAAATAAAACACACCATGTACCAATTGAACATTTGGTAATACCAAATTCTTGGGAAATGCTCAAATTTGAAAATATCAATGAATGTTTTATCTCTAAAACCTCTTCACCAAAAAATCAGAATAAGTACACTAGAAACCCATTTTAATATGTTAAATATTCAAGCATGGTCATTTCCATTTAAACAAAAATGTATACTAAACTTATCAGGAAAACTCTTCTTATTTTGCTAATGTACACTTTTTAAAAATAAAATCTCCTCCATCATTAAGTGAATTCATATTATGTTTAAGTAGAGAAAATTTATATATTCAACTATAATATAACAGAAAATCAATTAATTAGAACCCAATACTACTCTTAATTAATACAAAACTGTTCTAACTACTATCTTTTTTTTTTTTTTTTGCAAAAAGATGGGCACCACTGAATTTAAAAAATAAATAACTGCTATTCAGGATTATCCTGAGACAACCCAATCTTTTTTTTAATGCCTTAATGTCTGAAGTGATTTCACTTTATTATATTAATACATGGGAAAATACAATAAAATATTTTACACATTCATTCATTTAACAGAATTTACTGAATTAATATTTTATAGAAATAAATTTAGCAAAAAAATGCAGTTTCTGGTAGCTATCAAGTTTAGAATAAAGGAGCACCAGCTACCATACACACTTCACATAAGAACAATCCCATTTCCTAAAACTCGTTAATTAAAATTATTGCAAAGATAAGAATTACCCCATTTAAATTCATAAACAACTAAGTGAAAATGTACAAAACATCATATAGGACAGGAAATCAAAGGGGGGAAGAGTTCATTTGGCCTACTTACCCATTATATTCAACACATGATTTGTAATCAGATCTATTTCCTAACAAATATGAGGGGTAGCTCAAATTGAAAATGTCCTTATTATAATGGTCTAATCAGTATAGACCAATCACTATAAAACTCCTTGCTTCCTGGTTTAAACTTTGCTTAAGTTAGTGTTGTCATTTTTCACTTGTTCCTTAGGGTCCCCTTTCCTAGAAGGGCATCTTATCTTCAATGAACTGGGTTCAGGAAAATTACCAAGAACTATGATTTTAGAGAATTATGAAGGAAAGAGTTGCCAAATGACTAGAAAAGTTGGAAGGCTGGGAATATGGAAAAATTGAGGCTATTATTTGAAAAATATTACCTGTTCCAAGTTTTGAAGGCATTGCTGGCTCGTTTGAACAGATATCCTTCCATAACAATGCCATTTGCAGCATCTACATTATATTCTAACTTAGAATCATCACTGGAGAAATCCTAGACAAAATAACACAAGAAATTTCATATGATTTGACTAAGCTGCTAGACAAAAAATTTATCGTAGAAAAACAGCTCAAATGGTAGAAAAACTTCGCATTAAGATAGTTACATCAACAATATTCATAAGAAAGGGGGAGACCTAAATGTTCAATAACAGAAGAATGCATCAACATACTGAAGAATTTCAATTCAGTGGACTATTATGCAATAATTGTTATAATGATGATGACATAAAACACAGGTGATTGCATGAAATATACTCTGAAAGAGAAAACAAAACAATATAAACTCTATACGCACTGTGACTAAAAGCACAAAATAATATGTACATAAGGAGAACAACTAAATATTATACAGGGTGTTTTGTTTTGTTTTTTACAGAGAGGAAGGAAGAGGGATAGAGAGTTAGAAACATCGATGAGAGAGAAACATAGACCAGCTGCCTCTTGCACACCCCCCACCGGGGATGTGCCCGTAATCAAGGTACATGCCCTTGACCAGAATCGAACCTGGGACCCTTCAGTCCGCAGGCCGACGCTCTATCCACTGAGCCAAACCAGTTACGGCAGGGTGTTATATTTGAAATGTTTTCATTTTTTCCAACATTTTATGGTGATGTGTGTGCTAACTATTAAAAATGGAATATGGATACTTTCAAATGGTATTACCACTATTTTCTAATTATATTACTATCATTGTAGTTTTTTAATCTGATAGGAGTAATAACTCCACCATATGGGAGTAATGAAATAATAGAGACATTATGTCCTAAAATAAAATTTAGTGTTACAAAGGAAAGCGACAGTCTGAAGTGCGCATGTCGAATTCTCTTTTTTATATGAGGACTATAGAATCATTCATAACCTTCTATCATTCTAATCTTCACTTGTATACAATACAAATTTTAGATTTATCACAAGGATTCATGAAATATTGAAATCACAAATCCCACAATTAAATTTTTTCCTGATAAACTTCCAAAGTAATCTGATAAAAATGCAAGATTGCTGCTATCCCCAAATTTAAAACTTTAAAAATCAGTCTCAGTAATTTCAAAAGTACTCTGGACCAATGATCAAAATTAGAATGCTATCTTGTTAAGTAGTAGCAAACTTTCTGTCTTGAGAAAGATTTTGACAAAAGCTGAACGAGCACCTGCCAAGATTGCTGGACATGGAGTTCCTGCACTAAAGGGGAGGCAGAGTGAGAAAAAAATAAGGGCCTTCCGAACCTAAAAGTCAACAAAGATGGAAAAAGGAAGTAAGCTAAAATCAGAATTAAAAACAAAGCTCACCTGACATGTCTCAAAATTAACCCATAAGAGGACATAATACAAATAATCAAATGAAACAATCTATAAATGAATTAGTACATTTCTTTCTATTTTTTCTTCAGAAAAAAATCAGGGAAACTTTAACCCCTTCCCCGGCAGAAACGTGTATACTCGTTTTCACAAAATGTTCTTTTTCAGTCGTCGACGAGTATACTAAGAAAATATGGTAAAAAAAAATATGGTTTATAGGAAGACGAGTTACAAACTGTTTTCATAACCAGCATCAAAAATACTATATAGAACCAAAATTAAAAAATTAGTCTGAAAAAGAAACATTTTTAACAAAAAAATTATTGGGGAAGGGGTTAATTCCTTCACTTAAAATTTCTTTGAGGCTATAATTTATATAATTATGCAGACAGGATTAAGTCAGCAATAGTTATAATTGAGTTTCATTTGTAACATCAGCAGTTTTTTAATAACCCTGATCCTATCTAAAATATCAAATAAGACTTCATTAAAAATGTAATACATTTGTAGTATTCTAATTTTCAATTATATTTTTGAGGTAAATTAGGCCTTTAATTTCATTATTATTAACATCAAATTAATATTTTATAGTATTTAAAATGAGTAGGCTTATATTATTTTATAATGAAAGTAACTAATAATGCTGAGTAAAATAGATATTAGCATGTAAATATATTGATGAGCTGACAAATCAGAAAGGAATACTCAAAGGCAAAATATTGAGTGAAAATTGGAAGCCAAAGAGGAAAGCAGAGCAAGGAAGCTAGCTTTCACCTTAAAAACATTTGACTCATCGGAGAACTTGAAGCTTTGGTGTAGGGCCCAGGGAACAGAAGGCAAGAGTAAGGTTGGCCAATAAAGGGAAGAAGCTTTCCCTTTTGAAATTGCAAAGAAGACAAGAAGGAACATCATTACCACTTTGAGTTGAGATTATGATGGAAGTCTTAGCCAGCAAGATAACAAACAAAAAGCAAAGGATTGGAAAGGAAGAAATGAACTATCATTATTTGCAGATGATAAGGCTTTGTACACAGAACATCCAAAGCTGTACACAAAGAATCCTGAGACAAATTAGTGTTAAAAAGAACACAACAAGATCACTGGTTATAAAATCAATACAGAAAAGTCAATTTTACTCAACTATATACAAAAGTAAGCAGTGAAAAAATTAAAGATAATATTTACAATAACATTTGTAATATAAGTGTCTAGGAATAAATAACAAGATGTATAAGAAAATTATCAAAATTTCTGAAGGATATTGAAGAAAACTTAAATAAATGAAGAAATATTTTAAGCTCATGGATTAGAACACATTGTAGAAGATATGACTTCTTCCCCAAACTGATCACATTTTTCTAATGCAATCTCTCAATCAAATTCCCAAAAGAGATTTTTATGCTACGTGAAAAGATACTTCTAAAATTTATATGGAAATGCAATTTCCATAGTTTAAGCAATTCACTTTTGAAGAAAAGAGGGTAGAGGAAGCTTTACTTTGTCAGATATAAGAGATACCATATAGCTAAAATAATTAAGACAGCAGAGTACTAGCACAATTCACACACACACACACACACACACACACACACAATGAAGAAGAATAGAGAACCTGAAGCCGGCCTCATGTATATGGAAATGTGATATATAACAGAGAATAAAGCACAGACTAGTATGGAAAGAATAAACTTTTTAATAACTGAATAGCTATCAATGTGAGAATAAAGGGAAATTGGATCTCTACCTCACACCATACACAATTACAGATGTATTAAAGATCGAAACATAAAAGGCAAACCTGCAAACACTTAGAAGATTATACAGGAAATATATCTTCATGATCTTGGGTTGGGAAGGATTTATTAAGCAATACACGAAAAGATACACACACACATACACACATACAAAACCATAAAAGAATTTTAAAAAAAAACACCCAGCTTGTGAAAATCAAAAACACATATACCCTAAAAGGGAGCATATAGTCAGAATATATGAAGAATATGATCAAGTTAGGCAACCTAATGGAAAAAAGGGAAAAAAAGACTAGCAGACATTTCACAAACAGGATATCCAAGTGACAAGAGACATAGGGGAAGGTACTCAAGCTCATTTGTGACTAAAGCATAAATTAAAACGACAATGAGATGTCACTATCTACCCACCAAAATAGGCAAAAAGAAAAAGAAATTATCACAATACAATGAGGTGGCAAGGAGCAATGGGAATTCTCATACAGTGCTGCCTAATGGGAATGGTATAACATTTTGAAAAATAGTTTACATGAATTGATTATGCATAGCATCTTTATTTCTTTAATTGATCAACTTCAATTCTTGAAAATCAAAATAATTACATTAGACATACTTTCCCTTAATTTTTAGTTGACTGGATCTTGTTTTCTTCCCTCCCCATCCCTTTTTATTTTACCTGTAATGCAGCCTTGTGTCAGCATTTAAGGGCAGAAAAAAAGTAAGTATATATATATAATGAGCAAAAATAGCATTACTTTTTTTAAAGGAAAATAGTAATACACTATTACTTAAAATCAAATAAATTAATTTTAGATTTAATAGTCTAACTGAATTGTGTACATAAGAGGGAAAGACATTAAAAGATTCATAATATTAATCAAATAATTTATTTTAAGCAAATAGTTGTGTTTCCACAAATATCATAACCTCTTGTTTTAATTAGAAATGACTGGTCCCAAATTTTTAAAAATCTTTCCATGGTAATGTCATTTTAGAAAGTTACCCAACCAAAAGTAATTTAACCTCAATAAAAAATGGAGCTAGTCTTATTAGATTATAGCTAGAAGTAACTAATTTAAAGATGGAGGAGTGGTAGATAATATTTCTCTTTGAGTATTAATAACACATCACCAATAAAATTTTCCTTACTTTTATTACTGATTTCACTTTTTTTTTCCCCACTGACATGTTCTATGTTAGATCTAGTTTACTGGTATTTTAAATTCTAAATCAACCATAACAAAAGTTGATTTGATTGCTCAACAAGGGAACAGATTCCTTTAAAGCAATGTTAGAAGGCATCTTTTTTTCCCTTTTGGGGCAGTGGTTCTCAACCTTCTGGCCCTTTAAATACAGTTCCTCATGTTGTGACCCAACCATAAAATTATTTTCATTGCTACTTCATAACTGTAACGTTGCTACTGTTATGAATCATAATGTAAATATCTGATACGCAGGATGGTCTCAGGCGACCCCTATGAAAGGGTCGTTCGACCGCCAAAGGGGTCGCGACCCACAGGTTGAGAACCGCTGTTTTAGGTGAAAGTACAAACACAGTCCTCACTACCACAAATTACGCAGTTGAGTTTCCCACATCTGGGAAAAGCTCAGGGGTTAGTAAATCAGGAATGTGATCAATAAGCCTCGCCCTGGGAAAACCACCTTCATAGGGCATCTTGTCATTTGCTTGTATTATTATATTCAATCTATAATCCTCTCCTTTTGTTTTCAGATTACTACACAAAAAATATCACTGACTATATAAGATAAATATTATTAGGTTGAATTCCAGGTTTGTAATATTCAAAGCTTCTAGCACACAGAAATAAAAACTGGTTTCATATTTAAATTTTCATTTAAAAATATATTTTCCTGATACCAGTTTAGCTAGGCTTAGGCAAATTAACAAGAAATGCAAGTGAAATTTCAGCATCACATGAAAGATGGGGAGGTGCTGCCTTAGAGTGCTGCCAGATGGGAAGCCCATAATACCAAACATACACATTGATGCTGAGGTGTTCTCCACCCTACCTACCCACCCACAGCTCCCAACCCAACACACACACACACACACACACGCACACGCACACGCACACACACACACTCTTTTACAGGGATTGGTAACAGCCTACCTGAAACTATAGAGTTTTAAAGTCCTTATAACTAAGGATCACTTTTAAATTAGTTAAGGCCATAACAGACTGATGCTTTTGCAAACCGGTTCAAGAGCATGGATTTCTAATATTTTGATGTAAAAGAATAGAACAAATGCCTGAACATCTGAAAAATATTTTACTTTTGACAAAAAAAGGAGGAATTCACATACAAATTTAATTATTAAAGCAACTCAAAGGATTTGTTCCAACACAACAGTATCTTGCTAAAAACCAATAATCAAACAATTGAGTAAAATGGAAATTAATATCCTTTAACTTTTCCCCTCAGCTACCTTTTGTTGAATGGTGGAATGTTTTTGCTCCATCTCCCTTTTCTCTTTTGCTGCATCCACAACCAGTCGATCCAACTACAAAGGGGGGAGAAGAGAAAATTATATAGACTTTAAAAAAACGGTATGCTTATTTTGATGAGCATAGTCCCAGTAAGTCAATTTAAGTGAACTTTAAGAAAGCATTTTGGCTACAACTTTGAATTGGAGATGTTTTTGTTTTATTTTGTTTTCTAGTATCAAATCCTCCTTAAAAAGGTCCATAACTCTAAGGAAAATGTTTCTAAGAATAACCATGCTTCAAACAAATGTGACAGGATGCCTGGTTAAGAATACAAGAGATAACTTGTTCACTCCTTGAACAAGGAAAATGACTCCAGCTTCAATTGCCTGCTGACCCACTCAGCAATTCTGGTAGTTACAATCAAAGATAGAAAGAAGATACACGGGTGATTTTTTTTCTGCAATAGCAAAAAATAGCAGCTAAGCTAGTACATGGCAGCTCTCAGAACTTCACCAGAATAAGATACTTCCTGTTTTCAAGTTGGCTTCCTAATAATATAATCAAATCTAAGCTAGAAAAAATAATTCGCAGAAAAGAGAAAGCTAAAAAATAGTAATAAAGTAGTAATTATTCTTAGGACCAGGGTATAAAATTACCAATTTTTAAGTGTTTTTAAAGCTCAAAAATCACAAAATAAAATCATAAAATCCCATTTCTTTCTTGTTCCTTTCCATCAGAAAAAATGAACTTCCATTAAGAGAAATATCTGATTTCCAGTATTAAGACAAATTCACTGACTTCTAGAACTCCTCTTTGCTAGAATAACAAGCAATTGGGTTATAAAATACTCTATTATGTGGTTTGACTCTTCTAGACTGTGATGAATGTCATTTCATCTTTGGACCACCACCCTCTCCCCCCATCACCTCTAACTGATTAATGTGTGATAAATGAATAAATAAAAACATAAATGGAATATGGAGGAAGTTAAAGTACTAAAATATCCAAATGTTTTAATTGATATGCTTTAAAAACTAAATTGGATAAAGGCCTTCTTAAAAACTATCTGAAGACATACAGAAGCATGGAACAGACTGATGAATCTCAGAGGGAAGGGGGGAGGGTAGGGCTGGAAGAGATTAACCAAAAAACTTATATGCATATATGCATAACCCATGGACACAGACAATAGTGTGGTGAAGGCATGGGGCAGGGCAGAAGCATAGTGGAGGGGGTGAATCGGGGGAAGAGAGGGAACATCTTTAATATTTCAACAATAAAGATAAAATTAATTAATTTTTAAAAAACTATTTGATCCTTTATTCACTCTGTATCACAAATGATGTGGGGTTGTTTTTGTTTTGTTTTTTTTACAGGAGAATATTGTGGCCACAGTCTTAATATCACTGAATAGTAATAAAGAATCAAAGAAAACACTGAAACAGAACTGTCACTACTGTAAAATATTTTATTTAGATAGTAACTACACTACTCCACTATAGGATCTAATACATACATACCTTAGTGACACGTAACACTGATTTAATAGGTAATGCTGATCATGCTACACTAGGGAAATGTTTGTCCTCAATAGTTTCCTATACTGAATAATCCTTATCCCATGGTTTTATAGCCTTTAATTGAATAGTATGTAAATAATATTCATTCATTCAGATTGAAGTGCAGTACAGGGTAACCTCCAAAATTCAATTTAATATCTATAAACTTGAGGGCATGTACCTTATACACAGTACTGCATTGCAAGTGATGCTTTTCTGCCTGTCAAACTGGTAGTAAATCCCGCTTCTGCATTCCACTCCACTGCTATTGCAGCGGAAAGAGGGAAAATTCCCTCTCCTAATCTGTTGGAGAAGTATTAAGGAAAAATAGTATTTGTCAATGTGGAGGAGAGTTAGGGGAGGTATGAGCTGGGGAGATGTGAAGACTAGCAGTCTTGACTCCTAGATGCTTGGACTGTATCAGGAACAAAGAGTTTGGAGCACAACAGGAAGTACCCCATGTTTTTATTAGTATTGAACATTACGAGTTTAACAGGCTGAAGACCAAGTGACTACCATATCAGACCTTTCTTTGACTTTACATATGAGAAATACAGTTCTATATTATTGAAGTTACTACTTTTCAGTTTTCTATCATATTGCAAACAAACCTAATCTCAATTTATATACCCAGACAGGGCACTTAGCACAGAGAATAACAGTCTGGTAACTTGTTGGTTTCTTCCAATAAATTAAGTTCTTTAGAGGGAGAACACAGTATCACTCTAACTCATGGCATACGCCGTGTACACCATTCCTCCCTAATACCACCCCAACACACATGAGCATGCACCATATTTATTTTTGCTCACTGAATGCAATTCTGATCCCACTATTACCTTTTTCCCCATTTTCCTAAACTCTAGTTTTCATCTTTAATTTCCTCTCCTCAAAAAAGTAACCAGAACCATATGGAAAAGAAAAAAATCACCTAAAAGTTGATACTATTAAATCCAGAGAGTTCACCAATCAAAAAGAAAAAATGTCCCAGAACAGATCTAATATAAAGTTCTGATCATGTATCAAAAATAATTTGAACATACTGAAATTTCTATAAGTCTTAAATATGTATAATTCATGCATGTTCATGTATTTATATAAAATGAAAAAGTTCACAAAGTTCTATAATCTTAAACTTCTAAAATTTTATTATTCAAAATAGCAAAATACATTTTTTAAAACAAAAAGCTATAACTCAAATGAAAAATCAAGCCGAAACCAGTTTGGCTCAGTGGATAGAGCATCGGCCTGCGGACTGAAAGGTCCCAGGTTCGATTCCGGTCAAGGGCATGTACCTGGGTTGCGGGCACATCCCCAGTAGGAGATGTGCAGGAGGCAGCTGATCGATGTCTCTCTCTCATCGATGTTTCTAACTCTCTATCTCTCTCCCTTCCTCTCTGTAAAAAATCAATAAAATATATTTAAAAAAAAAAAGAAAAATCAATTAAGACAGTAACTCAATTTTCCAAATGTAAGAAAAGAAAACTAGCCCTGGCCTGTTTGGCTCAGTGAGTAGAGCGTTGGCCCATGGATTGAGGGGTCCCGGATTCGATTCCGGTCAGGGGCACATGCCCAGGTTGCGGGCTTGATCCCCAGTAGGGGCCATTCAGGTGGCAGCCGATTAGTGATTCTCTCTCATCATTGATGTTTCTATCTCTCCCTCTCCCTTCCTCTCTGAAATCAATAAAAATATTTTTTAAAAAAGAAAACTAAATCATGTATACTGTAAAACAGACACTGTGTTTTTAAATTCTCCTTTTTAGTACTCTCATATACTTTCCATAAAATTTTTTAACTTTAATCTCATTTTTGGTTACACATTTAATCCTACATAAATCTGCTGTAGCATCCAACTTCTTCATTAAGAGAATATTAAATTCCCTAATATGCTAAATTTCTTTTAAAATATAAACATCAGAGCAAAGGCAACAAAAGCAAAAATAAATAAGTGAGACTACATCAAACTAAAAGCCTTTTGCACAGCAAAGGAAGCCATCAATAAAATGAGAAGGCAACCTATCAAATGGCAGGAAGTACCTGCAAATCCAGTATCTGATAAGGGGTTAATATAAAAAATATATAAAAAATGCATATAATTCAATAGCAAAAAAACCCAAACAATCCAATTTAAAACAGGCAAAGGATCTGAAAAAACATTTTTCCACTGAAGGCATGCAGATGGCCAAAAAGTGCATGACAAGGTATGCAATGTCACCAATCATCAGGGAAATGCAAATCAAAACCACAATGAGATTATTACCTCATACCTGTTACAATGGCTATTATCAAAAAGACAAGGATAACAAACGTTGGCAAGAATGTAGAGAAAAAGGAATCCTTGCACACTGTTGGTAGGAATGTAAACTGATACAGCCAGTATAGAAAACAGTATGAAGGTTTCTCAAAAAATAAAAATAGGACTACCATATGTTCCAGCAATTCACCTTCTGGGTATTTATCTGAAGGAAACAAAGACACTCAAAAAGGTATCTGCATCCCCATGTCCATTGCAGCATTATCTATAACTAGAGGCCCGGTGCACAAGAATTTGTGCACTCGGGGGCAGGGGGGGTTCCTCAGCCCGGCCTCTGCCCTCTCGCAGTCCGGGACCCCTCAGGAGAAAACGACCTGCGGGGGTAGGCCTGCTCCCGGGTGGCAGAGGGCAGGCCCAATCCCTAGGTCCAGCCCCTGGTCGGGCTCAGTGCAGGGCTGATTGGGGAGTTGGGGCCCCGCCCCCTGTCCCACATAGAGCCGCAGGACAATCAGGGGGTTTGGGTGCTGCCCCCTGTCATGCAGATCCCGGTGCCGGGAGACCTCGGATCGGCTCTGCTGATCCTGGTGCTGGGAGGCATATTACCCTTTTACTATATAGGGTAGAGGCCTGGTGCACGGGTGGGGCTGGCTGGTTTGCCCTGAAGGGTGTCCTGGATCAGGGCGGGGGTCCCCACTGGGGGGCCTGGCCAGCCTGGGTGAGGGGATGATGGCTGTTTGCAGCTGGTCACATACCCTTTAGGGAGGGGGGCCCCGCTGGGGTGCCTGGCCAGCCTGGATGAGGGGATGAGGGCTGTTTTCAGGCTGGGACTGAAGCTCCCAACCGCTCCTTTTTTTCTTTTTTTTATTTTGAGCCAGCATTAGCTCTGAGGCCTCGGCTGCTGTAAACAGGTTTCTGGCCTTTGTTTACCATCTGTATTTGATACAATGTTGCGGTCCGGCTGGCTGAAGCCCGCTGAGTAAAAGCAGGTTTCTGGGGGTTTTTTAGCTTCTATATTTGCAACATAGTTACTTAGAGTTGCAGCTGAGAGGCCGGCAAGTCAGGCGGGGAACATTGGAGTCCTCCATCATTGAAGCAAGCAAGCCTCCCTGTTCACATCAGCTGCCTGGCTGCCGGCCGCCATCTTGGCTGCCAGTTAATCTGCATATCTCGCTGATTAGCCAATGGGAAGGGTAGCAGTTGTACGCCAATTACCATGTTTCTCTTTTATTAGTGTAGATAGCCAAGACATGGAAACAACTTATGTGTCCATCGATGGATGAATGGATAAAGAAAATGTGGCATATATACGAAATTGGAATATTTTTCAGCCATTTAAAAAAAAAAAAGAATCCTGGCCTGTGTGGCTCAGTTGGTTGACCATAGTTCTATGCACCAGGAGGTTACCAATTCTATTCTTGGTCAATGGCATTGCCAGGGTTGCAGGCTGCATTCCCGGGAGGGGGCATGCAAAAGGCATCGGATAGATGATGTTTCTGGTGCTATCACATTGATGTTTCTCTCTCTCCCCGTCTTCCTTCCTCTCAAAAAATCAATAAACTATTCTTTAAAGGGAAAAAAAATTCTGCCATTTAGGACATAGATAGGCCTTGAGGACATTATGCTAAGTGAAATACGTCAGAGAAAGATAAATACCATATGATATGTAGAATTTAAAAAAACAAACAAACCAAAAAACCCAAACTCATAGATACAGAAAGCAGTTTGGAGGTTGCCAAAAGCGGAATAGGAGATGAGCAAAATGGGTAAAGTGGGTCAAAAGCTACAAACTTTCAGTTATAAAATAAGTCCTGCAGCCCTAACTGGTTTGGCTCAGTGGATGGAGCGTCGGCCTGTGGACTGAAAGGTCCCAGGTTCGATTCTGGTCAAGGGCATATACCTTGGTTGTGGGCACATCCCCAATAGGAGGTGTGCAGGAGGCGGCTGATCTATGTTTCTCTCTCATCGATGTTTCTAACTATCTCTCTCCCTTCCTCTCTGTAAAAAATCAATAAAATATATTTTAAAAAAATAAAAAATAAGTCCTGCAATGTAATGTACAGCATGGTGACTATAGTAAATATAATACTGTATTATATATCTGAAGTTGATATGAGACTAGATCTTTAAAGTTCTCATCAAGAGGAAAAGATTTAAAACTATAGGGGGTGATGGACATTAATTAGACTTATTATGATGATCTTTTGTGTGTGTGTGTGTATAAAATCACTTTATTATATACCTTCAAGTAATATGTTATATGTCAACTATATCTCAATTTTTAAAAATTCATATATAACAAAAAATCAAGAGTATACCTGTGCACCAAGGTCCTTCATGTAGGGCCCAAGTTCACTGAATAGATCATATCCTTGATGAAAGAAGGCCAAGTGGGCATACATAAAGGATAACATCTAATAGAAGAAAAAAAGATTAGCATTTTAAAATCAATTCTTAGGAAAACAATTCAAAATTCTTAAAAATCTTTATCCTACCTAATGTATGAAATTATTCCACAAGAGACCAAACTACCAAACCTATTTAAAATTAAACAGGATCATTTTTCTTAAAAGAGTACTTTAGAGCCTGGTTGGTATGGTTGAGTGTCGACCCATGAACCAAGAGGACCCCAGTTCAATTCCTGGTGAGAGCACATGCCTGGGTTGCGGGCTCGATCCCTAGTGGGGAATGTCCAAGAGGCAGCTGATCGATGTGTCTCTCTCATCAATGTTTCTATCTCTCTGTCCCTCTCTCTTCCTCTCTCTTTAAAATGAATAAAAAAAATACTTTTAAGAAGAAATAATATGTATAAAAAAGAGTGTTTTAGAAATACTTACAAATATGACAATTTTTATTTAAAAGAAGTATCTAAACGGTTCAAAATTTTAACAGTGCACCAAATTTTAGTTGTTTGGACTATATGCAAATGATCAAAGTTTTCATAGTAATAGTTTGGAAATCAAGTTTTCAATAGCTCCACCAAATTCCTAGGTACACTATGAAATATCTCTGTGACTTTCAACCAAGTTCACTGGTAAAAACTTAAACTGCAAATAAGACATTAAAAGATTCAAAGGAGAAATATGAAGTACTCAAAATAAAGCAAAACCATCACAAACACTTTACAACCTACTAGATTACCAAGCACAATTCAAAAGTAGGGGAATGCTCATATTTGTTCAAGATACCAAAATAAAATGAGTCAACAGACTTTGCTATTGAGGTTTCTTTCTAGTCATTCCGAAAATCTAAAATGTCATTAATGGATTGAGATTTTTTTCCAAATTTCTTATATTTTACCTATACATGAGAGAAAAATCACCTCTACTTTTATTAGTTAAAGTTGGCACATGAGAAAGAAATAAACAATTCAATCAAATAATCAATATTAAGAGAATCCTCTAACAACCATGTTATTTTTAGCAAGATGACCCAGGTTTAATTCTCTGAAATCTAACATAGATCCTAAGGTTCATAGTACTTAAGAATTCTTCAAAAGAAAATTTTAAAGAGAAAAAAACAATTAAATAATACCCAAAGACAAAGCTCACTAAAAGATGATTGAACAACTTTGTGAATATTATAAAAAATACTGAATTATATTTTAAAAGGGGGTATATTAATAGCTACAACTACATAAATATGCCAGCACATCAAAACTCATATGCATATTAAAAAAATAAATGATGAACTAGGAAAACAACACATGAAAAAGGATTAATAGTCTTAATACATAAGAGAGGTTATAAATTAGTATAAAAAAGATGAACATGCCAAAAGATAAAGAGACAAAGGACATAAATAAGGAACTCAAATAGACAAAAAATATAGGAAAAAACTGTTCAAATTCATTTGAATTAAATAAAAGTAAAATTGAACAATCATATCACATTATCTACCCAATTATAACTAATACCCAGCATTGGTAAAAGATGGGGAAATGTTCACTTGCACACACTACTAGTGGAAATGTTGTGCAACCCTTGAAATTTGACAGTATTTTTTTTAAGTCCTAATAAGTGTTTATACCCTTTGACTAAGTAATCTCTTGTTTTTATTTATACTAAGGAAATAATCATATTATTCATTTGAACAATCATTATAATGTTATACTTTAATGTCAAAAACATGAAAATTACTTAAAAACCCATTAATGAGTGAAGTTAATGTATGGCATACTCAAGGTCAGCAACCTATGATTAGCAATTTTGATGACTTATGAGCTAACAATGGTTTTACATTTTGAAGTGGTTGAAAGAAAATGAAAAGACATCAAATTCATGATGCATGAAAATTATATGAAATTAAAATTTCCATGTCCACAAAGTTTTATTAGAACATAGCCATGTCATTCATTTATATATTATCTATGGCTGCTTTCTGATAATAGCAGCACAGCTTGAGTAGATGTGAAACAGACCATATTGCTCACAAAACCTAACATATTTACTACCTAGCCCTTCAAAAATAAAAGCTTGCTCACCCCTCGTAAATTCGCATGCTGGAGCTCTGCCTGGCAACAAAAGTCATCATTGCATAAAAAATATTTAATGGCATCTGATGATTTTGGAGTGTATTAGTGAAAAAAGAAAGTGATGAAAGAGTATACAGAAATTATTCCTATTTTCTTTAAAAAATTAAATGCAATTTTCAAAAAGGATATAGGAATGTTCACATATACATACATACATACAGAAAAAGAGGAAAAAAGACAAAGATATAAACCAAGATATTAACAGTGGTTCTCCCTTGGTGGTAAGATTTATAAGTATTTTTATTTATTTCTTCATGCATGTTATTTTCCAATTTCCTATAACTAATATACATTACTCTCAATATGGAGGAGGTAGATGTAAACCAAAAGTAAAATGTAATTATCAGATTAAAAAATAACAAATATATCTATACTAGAGGCCAGGTGCACAAAAATATGTGCACTCGGGGACGTCCCTGTGTCCTCTTGAAGTTTAGGACCCCTCGGGGGATGTCCACCTGCTGGCTTAGGCCTGCTCCCCAGGGGATCAGGCCTAAGCTGGCAATCAGACATCCCTCTGGCAGCCCAGGAGCTTTCGGGGGATGTCCACTGCACCAGCACCAGCGGGGAGCAGGCCTAAGCTGCAGTTGGACATCCTTAGCGCTGTTGAGGAGGTGGGAGAGGCTCCCACCACCACCACTGAGCTGTCAGCTGTCAGCCTGGCTTGTGGCTGAGCAGAGCACCCCTGCGGGAGCGCACTGACCACCAGGGAGCAGCTCCTGCATTGAGCATCTGACCCCTGATGGTCAGTGTGTGTCATAGTGACCAGTCATTCCCAGTTGTTCTGCAGTTAGGGTCAATTTGCATATTACCCTTTTATTATATAGGATAGAGGCCTGGTGCACTGGTGAGAGTCAACTGGTTTGCCCTGAAGGGTGTCCCGGATCAGGGTAGGGATCCCACTGGGGTGCCTGGCCAGCCTGAGAGAGGGGCTGATGGCTGTTTGCAGGCTGGCCAAGACCCCCAGTGGGGACCCTCACCCCATGGGGGTGTGGCCAGCCTACGTGAGGGGTTGATGGCCGTTTTCAGGCTGGCCACGTCCCACGGCGACCCAAGCTCCCAACCTCTCCTTTTTCTTTTTTTTCTGGGATTTATTTATCTTGTATAATTGAAACTTTGTGCCTGAGCGGAGCCGAGGGCCGGCCAGGGCAGACAGGAAGCTTGGCTTCCTCCATCGCTGGCCAACCCAAGCCTCCTGCTCGCTCCAGCCCCGTGGCCGCCACCATCTTAGTTGGGTTAATTTGCATACTCGCTCCTGATTGGCTTGTGGGTGTGGCTTGAGTGTAGCAGAGGGATGGTTAATTTGCATGTTTCTCTTTTATTATATAGGATACACAAAATTTAGGAAAAATATACATAAGGATAAGAATGAAGAGCAATTTAAGTATACCCTTTCAGAGGGAAAAAAAGTGTCAGTGAACGAAGTCAGACAGGAAAAATTATTTCTAAATTTTCAAAATATAAAAGTATGCCATATCACTACCATTCCCTGCCCATTTACTTATTAACTTTAAAACAAAAAATAAGAAAAAAAATCAATGTCAACATGGGTGCAGAAGCTAAGGGGGAAAAAAGTGATCCTTAATTTTTATCCCATTTGTTTTCTAACTGCACACCAAAGAACAAATCTAAAGGCTGATACATTATCAGCAACCCTAGGGAAAAAATTCTCTAAATGCTGACTATGTATGCCCTGAATCTTAAATATTTAAATGTCTGATTTAAGGAGATCAGTGTATTAAGTGATGAGACACACACAAATAACTACAAGATGACAGAGACAAAAAAGTGGATGACATATAATTAGTACAAAAAGATAAATAAAAAGATTAATTATAAACCTGGAATAAATATGTACACACACACACACACACACACACACACACACGCTAGGAAAAACACTTAAATATGTACATGTAATTTCATATTAAAATATTTAAAACATGATTTCAATAAATATCTTACTGATTTTAGGATTTCTGATCTCCTTTTTGATTGAAGGACATTAATCTGAGGGAAAATACACTTGGTTAATCATCCACACATTATTTTAAAAACTAATCCATAATGCAATATAGTAAAAGTTGTTATTTAACATTTCTCCTAAAAAGTAAATGAAAACAAAATTCAAAATTTTCACCCTTCACCCTACTTTTTGTGAAAACTGTTAGGACAAACATACCAATGAAATTCTAATCCATTTTTGATCTCAAAGAAAAATTGGCTGAGTTTAAATCATAATATTATAGTACTAAAACTATCATTTTGATAGATATTTAAATTTCTTAGAATTCCATCTTTTCCCCACCTTTCTTACCTGATTTGCTCATCAAGACCTTTCAACATATATCCTAATGAAACTGTCATTACTTTTACCACTATCATCAACCACCAACATATCTCGTCTAGACTACTGCAATAGTCTATGAACTAGTGTTTCAACTCTTGACTTCCTACAATCCATTCAGCAACCAGAGTGATCTTTTTAAAATGTAAATAAGATCATGTTCCATCTAGCTTAAAACTTTCCAACTCCCTACCACAGCCTTCAAGATCCTTTGTGATTGGCCCCTGCCTACCTTGCCAACCTACTTTTCTACCACTTTCCCTCCCCCTGCCTTTTTTTAATGTATTTTTATTGATTTCAGAGAGGAAGGGGGAGAGAGAAAGAAACATCAATGATGAGAGAGGATCATTGATCGGCTGCATCCTGCACACCCCCCACTGGGGATCGAGCCCACAAACCAGGCATATGCCCTTGACTGGAATCGAATTGGCAACCCTTCAGTCCACAGGCCAGCGCTCTATCCACTGAGCCAAGCCAGCCAGGGCCACTTTCCCCTTTTGTGTTCAACCACAACCCAATACTACTCCCACCTTAATGCCTGCATACTGGCTGTTCGAACTTCATGTTAAGATAGTTTAAATACTATTTCTTTACAAAGGTCTAAAGTAGGCCCATACACACTCTCTTGTATATCAACCCTTTTTAGTCACTAGAGGCCAGGTGCACAAAATTTGTGCACTCGGGGGGTGGGGGCGGTGTCCCTCAGCCTGGCCAATGTCCTCTCGCAGTCCAGGAGTCCTCGGGGGATGGCTGAAAAGCCCATCAGTCGGACATCTTTAATGCTGCTGTGGAGGCGGGAGAGGCTCCTGCCACTGTCGCTCTACTCTCCAGCCTTGAGCCTGGCTTCTGGCTGAGCAGTGCTCCCACAGAGCACACTGACCATCACGGGGAAGCTCCTGCACTGAGCGTCTGCCCCCTGGTGGTCAGTGCGCATCATAGCAACTGGTCGTTCTGGTCAATTTACATATTAGCCTTTTATGATATAGGATAGCAATCATTAACTACCTTATATTTTCTTCTTCTTTTGTGCCTCCTGCACGCCCCCTTCAGGGGATCAAGCCTGAAAACCAGAAATGTACCCTGATCAGGAATCCAACCAGCAACCTTTTGGTACACAGGATGACACCCAACCAACTGAGCCAGGGCCCTTATATTTTCTTATGTATGTCTTTTTCCCAGCTAAACTGTAGTTCTGTGAGATGAAGGCCTTGCCTTATTTCCAGGTGTATTCTCCAACTGGTATGTAGTAAGTACTCAAAAAATATTTGTTAAATAGATTTTAAATAAATATTTTAATTAGATCAAACTTACTAAAAAAATCAGTAAATTATGAAATTTGCATTTTGTGGTATGTCTCCCAACTCTAGAAATTCATAAACAAACATTTTATTTTTGTCTGTTATTATATATCAATTTAGTAAAATAAAATCATTGAAAAGAATCATTCACTTTTTACTAATATTGTCAAAAGACTGCAGAATACCTGCCTTTTTAATATGTCCTTCTCACTGATTATTCTGCCTGTTGATTTATAAAATAATTTTAAAGCACTGATCAGAAAACAAAAACAGACCAAGAACTACCCAAATATATTAGCTTAACTAAGCCCTAGTTTCTTCTGCTTATCTCTTTCAAGGCCTATTTAGTTTTGAGAACTAAAATATTAACTTTCAAATATTCTAAGTAAAATTAGAGGCTACAGATAACCTATTATTCAAACTCTGAAAAATGTTAAAAGTACCTTTGTTTTTTGGGGGGGTTTTTTGCCCTGTCTGTCAATGAAAAACAACATTTACTTGGGGAAATAAAAGTAAATTCAAGCCCTCGCTGGTTTGGCTCAGTGGATAGAGTGTTGACCTGCAGAATGAAGGGTCCCGGGTTCGATTCCAGTCAAAGGCACGTACCTCAGATGCAGGTTCCTGGTCCTGGTCCCGGTCCCAGTCCAGGGCATGCCAGAGGCAACCAATTGATGTGTCTCTCTCACATCAGTGTTTCTCTCTGTCTCTCCCTCTCCTTTCTACTTTCTCTAAAAATCGATGGAAAAATATCCTCAGGTGAGGATTAAAAACAAAAAACAAACAAACAAAAACATACAAATAAAAAACAAATGGGAAAAAAAGTAAATTCAAATATTTAGAGAAGCTAAATCATGAAAACTTTTATAAATCTGGATATTTATTACCTAACATTCCCTAAAACACTTTGGCCATATAATGATACAACAGTTCTCATCAGAAAAATCAAACAAACTAATAGTTAAAGGGATGTTGGAACTCTTAACAAAACTATTGAATGGACACCAAAGTAAATGGAAAATTTATATGTGTTTGAAAATAATGAATATTTTAGCTGTATCCCCCTTCCCAAATTAAATTTAAAATCAAGCTATTTGGCCCTAGCCAATGTTGATCAGTGCTTAGAGCATCCGCCCATACCCCAAAATGTCGTGGGTTCAATTCCCAGTGAAGGGCATGTACCTGTGTTTCAGGTTCAATCCCTGCCCCACTAAGTGTACGTTAAGGAGGCAACCAATTAATGTGTCTCTCTCACATTGCTGTTTCTCCCCCTCTCTCCCTTCCACTTTCTCTAAAAATCAGTGGAAAAAATATCCTCGGGTAAGGATTAAGAAAACAAAAAATTAAGCCATGCGTTCTCTCACAAAACATGTATTACCTATTTTCCAACCACCACACTAGAGGGAAAGGATACAATCTAGGAGTAGAAAAGACAAATAAATAAATAATTAGAATAAATGGATTAAGTGCTCCAACAGCAATGTGTATGACAATATTAGTGCAGCACAGAGAAGGCAGAGGCAAAAATAATTCACTTTGCATGGAGAAGTTTGAGTAACTCTGACCACAGAACAGAGAATGAATTAATAATGGGGGTAGTAAAAACAATGCAAGAAAGATCAACTGCATGGGAACATCTTAAAACTCTAGATTTAAAAAAAAGAAAACAGTAAGAACTTGTGTGAGGGCTACAGCAAGAGTGAGAGAACAGATTTAAGAAGTACACAGAACTTTTCAAGGCAGTTTTGGTTGTTAGATATAGTAGCTGAGGATGAGGGGAATATCTGATGTAATTCTCCAAATCTGAACTTCTATGATTTTAGAGGGTGTTGCTATTCAGTTAGGAAAGAACAAAAAGAAGCTGTTTAGGAAGAAGATTTAAGCTTTGGGCACAAAAAGAATGAGGTACTTATGTGGAAAAAGAAAAAAAACAGAATCTGTCATCTCTATATGGTGGTAATTCAAGCAAGGGAGCATGATGAGACTGTCAGAGAAATTATAGTCAGAAAAGAATAGAACCAAAGATAAAACCTGAAAAAGAGAGTGAAAAGGTGGGCAAAGGAGAGAAGCCCATGGTGGAAATGGAAAAGAAACAGAAGGTGATGATCTAAAAATAGTTAAAGATAAATCAAGACTAAAGTATATTTCAAGGAGAGTATGGCCTAAATTTTCAGTGAAACATAATGGTCAAGTTGGCTAAAAACTAAAAAGTATCTAATGAATAACACTAGCATGAGCATTTTAGTGTAATGGTGTAGGAAGACTGAGAACTCATACTACCACAGGAAGTGGTATGAATGGGAGGTAGGTAACAGGAGACAGAACATACCGACTACTCTCTTCTAGAAGCCTTTCATTAATAAAGGTAGTTTACTTCACTCCTTTAAAATTTAACTTTCCACTCATTAAACAGGAACTTAAGAGAAAAAAATCTTAGTCACTTTCTACTATTCTGCAGTTATCTGATTAGTTTTTAATCACTAGCTTATATACTGTTATTTATGTACTGCTTTAAGAAATAGTCTGTGATCATCATTAAGTCAACAATTTCTGGGGACTCACTGTTGTTTTACAACACTCCATGATCTATAGGGACATATAATGTACATGTGAAATAATGTATAATGTGTGCCTTCATTTTACATTTCTCTCAAATTTCTTTAGAGACCATTACCTTCAAATTGGTTTCAATTATACTTTGGAACAGAAGACCACCAGGCAACTTACCAGACACTGATCTCTAGTTTTAAAAAGCAGCACCTAGTCCTAACACAAAACATGAGAATACTACTTCTAGAAATACTTTTCATTTGGCAATACAGTGAGCCTTAGTACCTCTAGAATCTACCCTAAAGAAATAATCAGAAATGTGGCAAGGAAGAGCTGTATGCAAAGATGTTATCACCACTTAAAATTATTGAAAACTATATTTTCACTACTGCCAGTAAAAATGGCAACACTAAAAAATGTCTCAATCAAATATTAATTAACACAGCAACTCCACAAAATAAAATATAGCAATTAAAAATGCTTTTACAACATTTTAAATAGAGGAAAGTATAAAGTTAACTTAAAGGGGAAGAAATCACAAGCAGAGTTATACATATCCACACAGAGAGAGATATACAAACAAGTGAATTTTTTTCACAAAATTTTGGTTTAATTTTAAACTAAAAAAAATACATTATTTTCAGTGCAACCACTCAAAAGTAAGACATGTTCATTAAGCATTATTCTTAATCTTTACTGTTGAAAGTATTACAGATGTCCCCTTTTTATTCCCAGTTGACCCCCTCCACCTAGTAAGCATTTTTTAATAAATATACCTGAAGAACGTAGTCAAGGGCTATGTGTCGAAAACATTTTCTTGTTGCTGTCAAAATGTTTGTGGCTTCTTCAACTTCGTGCTGTTTGTTTCTCTGTACTTGAGCATTTTTTACTAGTGCATTTTCTTTCTCTTCACTGACTTTTTCAAATTGCTTCTTGGCATCTTTGAATTTTCTAAGATCTCTAAAAAATAAAAAGTTAAACTTTATAAAATTTTCTTGATCAAAAATTTTAGCAAAAGCACTTAGAATTTAATTTTTATGTTCCTCTATTTATTTGATTCACTGTGCAATAACACTCAATAGTTATTCTGACTACAATATATATTGTTTTCAATTACAGTGGGGCCTTGACTTACGAGTGTCCCAACTAACAAGTTCTTCGAGATACGAGCCGTCTCTCAGCCAATTTTTTGCTTTGAGTTGCGAGCTAAAATTGGGGTTACGAGCCAGCTTCAGATACCCCACCGCTAGTTGGCACAGCGAATGTCACAGTGAACGCCACAACATCAGCCCAGAATCACGTGTCTCACTCGTTCACAATTGATTTGACATATGAGTAATTTGAGTTACAAGCTCTGTCATGGAACGAATTAAACTCGTAAGTCAAGGCCCCACTGTATATATAATTCCTAAGATAGTCACCTAACATTTCCTTACTTAGATCTATGAATTCAAGGTGAAAATAAATTATCAAATTAACATTACAGAAACATAAAAAGCAAAGTTAATTTTTCCCCCTAAAAACAAATTCAGGGGCATGTATCATTATTTAAACAAATGATTTTTAAGTAGTAGTATACATAAAAATCACCACAGAGAACTTGTTAAAAATGCAAATTTAACATGCAAATGTCATCTCCTCTTCCAGAGATTACAATTCATTAGTCTTTGTGATGAATCATAGAAATCTGTGTTTGTGGGGAGGAGGGAGTGGGTGTTAAGACACACCCTTGGTTTTACTGCTATGGGTGGTCTCAGACCACACTTTAAGAAACAACATTCATTTCTTGTTGAAGGGAACCATTGGCCCAAAGGACATGAATGTATTCTTAAAACACAAATTTATAATGCTTTCTAAAAGAATTCTTGTACCCATAAAGGATAACAGTATCCATTTCAATAGTCTGAAAATCTGAAATCCTTGATTTCATTAATAATCTTAGGTAAGTATATAATAACACTTTGCTTTTACTTTTTCTATCCGGGAATTCGGCAAAATAACTTGAAGACAAACAATTTAAAAAATAATAATAATAAAGTTTACCTAAGAAAGAACTCTTGTAAGAAGCCATCAACTGCCATGTATACATTCTATCAGGACATTCTGAATATTAGCCTATTATGATGTAATTTATAAAGAATCTGCAAGACATCACCTCCACTATAACAATTCTAACCTACTAAAATGGCAATGCTTGCATTTCTGTGATCTGCCACTATTTACAGCTCATAACATCTATAATTTATCCGGAATACTGTATTATCATCAACTTTATCTATAATTGAATATAATTTTCAGTCAGGAATTAAAAGAGGAATCTGAATTATTAGTGTGAAAAAAGAAAACCAGAAGAGTTGGGTATTTTTTAGAAATGTAATGAATGTGACACAAAAGGCTCATATGTAGCAAAAAGCATGCACTTTCATTACTCATTCCCATATATTAACTTCTCTTCAAAGAAAATACCATATTGAGAGAATGCAAAATTTAATATCAACTACAATAAATGATAATATTTCAACCACTCTTGAGGTTTGCTTTGATTTTGAAAGGTCATTGTATTATTTACATTTATTTATTTAATTAATAAGAATTCTTGCTATGTATCTTGAACACATCTTTAACAGCATAAATGATTCACTATAAGGCATTAAGTCTGATTCTATATAAAATACTTCTGGAAAAAGTGCAATATACATTTCACAAAGCAAAACAAAAAAAAAGCTCTAATATTTTTGTAATTCATTATTTCTTCCATATTTCTCTCCAAAGATACCAATTTCTATATGTAATAATTAACTAAATGCTTTACTTTTTCCTTAACTGCAATTGACTTACTCTTTAACAAAGTTCTGAAGCTGTGCCTTAATTGATCTCTGAGTTTGGTCAAATAGGATCTAAAAGATAAAATGTAACATTAAACAATTAGAAAAGTAAATAAAGAAAATAATTTTCGTGTAGTTCTGTAATTATCACATCGCTCTAGCAATACTCCAATTTCTAATAACACCTATATTTCTCATTCAAGAATATATAAAAAGATAAGCATTTAGAAAGAAAAACTGATTTTCAAGCAAATTTCATTTCTAAAAACTAGAATCATTGTTATATACAATGGAAATCAAATCTGCTTTACTATTTAAATAAAATGCTCAAACAGCAGAGCAATTTATTTCCTTAATTTTAATTCAGGCTTTGGAAGGTAATCTAAAAGAGTAATACAAATTTCACTCTATCCACAACAGAAATTTCTTAATCTTGTATATCAAAACACACCACATAAAAACAAATCCACAACTACCTTGTATCTCAATTAATGGTTACTCATTTGGGAAGAATTCAGGATTTAAATGTTTTATATTCTGAGTTCAAGTAAACACTGTATAGTCCTTAGGTTAAATAATTGCTAAGGTTAAAGACAGGAACAGAATTTTATTTCTCACAATATTTTGCCTCATTTAAAAGGACATCACATATTTAACTCTGATAGCTCTATGTGTGGTAAATTTCACAGGGCTAGTCATGGGAATTTGAAGTACTTTCATAATTTATAGATATACTTCATTTATAATTAGAAACAGATGTCAAATGAACAGGCATAAAAATCAATATTCAATAGAAAAAAAATCTTATGTCCTTCTAATGAAAAACAGTTACATTCTCTGAAATCTTACTAGCAAAGCCCTATCTTCTCACCTAAAAACCAAACACACACACACACACACACACACACACACACCCCACACACACAATGTGGATTGAGTCCAGAGTTCCAAAATCTGTCAATTTACTTCCAGAGAGAGAGAAGAAAAAAAAAAATTCTGTATTATGTTAAACCTAAAACAAAAAAAAAGGAAATAAAAATCAGAATGGAAGTCAACAAAACAGAAAACAAAAAACAAAATCAATAGCCAAAAATCAATGAAACCAAAGCTTAGTTCTTTCAGAAGATCTGTAAAACTGATTAACCTCCAGCCAAAGTGAACAGGAGAAAAAAGAAGTGACAAATTTCAAATATTAACTTTACCACGGATTCTACAGATTAATACAAAGGAAAACCAGGGACCCTGCCGGTATGACTCAGAGTTAGGAGCACTGGCCCACCCACCAAACGTCAGGGGTTTGATTCCCAGTCAATGACACTCACCTGGATTGCTGGTTTGCTTCTCCTCCCCACCCTTTTCTAGGCACATGCGGGAGGCAACCAGTTCTCTCTAACATTGATCTCTCTCTCTCTCTCCCTCAACCCCTCCCTCCCTTCTACTCTCTCTGAAAAGCAATGGAAAACTACCCTCAAGTGAGGATTAACAACAACAAAGAGATGAAAACAAGGGGATTTGGGGAATTTCATGCCTGTAAATTCAACAGATGAGATGACTAAATTCTTTGAAAGACAAAAATTATCAAAGCTCACTCAAGAAGAAAATTAGTAACCTAAACAGAATTAAAGAAGTAGAATCTATAGTTTAAAACCTATCCTATATAATAAAGAGCTCATATGCTAATTAGATCGGATGGTGAAACAATCTTCCAGAAAAACCTTCCGGAATGACCAGTGGGCAGATGGCGGGGCAGCCAGGTCCCGAGGGCCTATGCTTGCACAAATTGCATGCATCAGGCCTCTGGTATCTTATAAATTTAAAACTAAATTTACATAAAACCTAGCAATTCCACTCCTATGTATTGCCCAAGAGAAATAAAAGCTTAGGAATACCAATGGTTATTGCAGTTTCATTCCCGATTGCCAAAAACTGGAAACAACCCAAATGTCTTTGAAAAAACAAGCCATGGTACATTCATACAATGAAATACTACTCAGCAACAAAAAGGCACAACTATTAATACATGCAAAAATATGGATGAATCTCAATGCATTTTTCTAAGTAAAATAAATCACTCAAAAGGCTACAAACTGTATTACATTTACATTACATTTAGAAAAAGGCAAAACTATAGGGATTGAAAACAAATCACAATTTCCAGTGGTAAGGCGTGGGAGGAAGAGCTGACAAACAATAGGGTATTTAAGGGTACTAGAGGCCCGGTACACAAAATTCGTGCACAGGGGAGGGGAAGTCCCTCAGCCCAGCCTGCGCCCTCTCGCAGTCTGGGACCCCTCGTTCCTTACTGCCTGCCTGCTCACTGTTCCTTACTGCTTGGCTCGCTGCTCCTCAGTGCTATCACAGAGGCAGGAGAGGCTCCCGCCACTGCTGCTACGCTCGCCAGTCGTGAGCCTGGTTTCTGGTTGAGCGGTGCTCTCCCTGTGGGAGCGCAGTGACCACTGGGGGCAGCTTCTGCATTGAGTGTCTGCCCCCAGGTGGTCAGTGCACATCATAGAGACTGTTCGTTCTGGTCATTTCGCCGTAACGGTCACTCAGGCTTTTATTATATAGATTTTAAGTTAATGGAACTGCATCTTCATTGTGAATACAGACCCAACCATATGCTTGTGTCAAAACTCATACAGCTGTATACCACAAAGAATTAATTTTGTTATATTAAAATTTTAAAATAACATTAAAATATGAAGAACAAGATACATATAAACCAACTGATTTTTAAAAGAATTAAGAAACAAACAACATGACTTTGTAGGGAGTGGCTATAGGGTTAAGCCTCGGACTGACCTGTTGGCAAAGTCACAAACAAGTCCCAGCTTAGAGGGCACAGCCCTCTTAGCATAATTAGGCTTGACCTTATGAAGCTCCCTAGATCTTTCTGGATAGCTAATGGGCTGAAGGAGATGCAGCAAGTGCTGCCAAAACAAGTAAAACTCACAAGAACATTATAACTATGGTGACCACTACCTTGCTTACCTCTGGCTATAAAATAAAGGCTCAGCTTGCTGTCTGGATCTCTCTCTGTGGCCTCAGCCAGGCACAGGAAGATAGACCCAGCTTATTCTCTTTGTCTGTCTTTTCTACATCCTTCGCAGTCCCCCCTCAGGCTCAACCAAACCCTTGGCTGTGCTGGCATGGCACAATGACCAATAAGGTTAACTGAAAGGACAGATGCAGAAACATAAAACCAACAAGAAGAAACTAATCTTAACAATATTTATGAAAACTGCCATATAATAGGGGACAATGCAAGAGTATGGCATCATATAGAACGTGTTCTCTGAACTCAATGAAATTATGCTGACAGATCTAAAAATATCCTCTCTCTCTCTCTCTCTCTCTCTCTCTCTCTCTCTCTCTCTCTCTCTCTCTCTCTCTCTCTCTCTCTCTCTCTCTCTCTCTCTCTCTCTCTCTCTCTCTCTCTCTCTCTCTCTCTCTCTCACACAGACACATATACACACACACACACACACACACACACTATATTATTCCATTTATATGAAGTAATAAAACAAGAAAAACTAGTTATAAAAAACACAGAACAGTATTTGCCTCAGGAGTGCGGGTTGGAATTGTTTGAGAAGAGGTATGAGAAAACTTTCTGGGTAACAGTAATGATCTTTATCTTTTAAAAAGTTTGGGTTACACTAATGCATTTATCAAAATTTGTTGGTTGGTACCCATAAGACATGCATTTAGATATATTTAAATTTTACCTCAAAATTTAAAAAAACTGTAAAAAATATTAAACTCACAAATTATGCATGGAATGTAAGGGTTAGATATATTGTTGTCTCTAAATTATTTTGGACTACACATCAATAACAGATCTATAATAGATAGATTGTTTAATGGATAGAATGGAGGATAAATAGATAAATATGTAATAAAGCAAAACTAGGGTGTCTCAAAAAATGTATACACACACACTGAATAATTATAAAGGCAGTGTTCATTAAAATACATTTCATTAACAAAATTGAGCCATCAGCTATTAAAGTGTATATACATTGTTTTGGGACACTGTGTATATCTAGCAGGCGAATATATGAATGTTTATTATAAAATTATTTCAACTTCCTATATAATAAAAGAGAAACATGTAAATTAACCATCCCTCCACTACACTCACCAACCAATCAGGAGTGGGTATGCAAATTAATCTGACAAAGATGGTGGGTTAATTTGCATATGCAGGTGTCCAGTGCCCCGGGAGGTGATGGCAGCCACAGACTCCCAGGACCATTGCCAGCCCCTAGAGGTGAGGCTGGCCGTGCCTAGCCACGCCATGGGCTCCCAGGACCTTTGCCGGCAGAGAGCGGAGCAGGAGAGTGGGCGGAGAACAGGGGGTTTGGAGGACTTGGCAGAGCAGGAGGCCACTGGACATAGAGCAGAGCAAGAGAGAGGGTGGCTTGGAGGGCGTGGCTCCCTGTCACCCCAGCTTCCTCATCACAGCTGTGGAAACTGACAGCAGGGAGGAGGAAGTCCCACCCCCACAGAATCAGCCAGAATCAGCCATTGGTCAGACAGCTCTCAGTGGCCTGACAGCCTGGACTCTCATTCACCTCCATCTCAGACCGTGACAATAGAGAGGTGGGACTACATTTAAAGAACAACTGTTGATACAATGTAGTTCTGCAGCTGAAAGATGCCAGTGTTATCGACAGAAAATATGTGAAGAGCAACGTGCGTCTGATCTTGAAAGAAGGCGGTGCCTACAACAGAATGCGGCGCCTTCTCAGCAAAAATGGAGTACATGAGGATGCAATTCTCAACCATAGTTGCGGTGGAATGATTGTTAGATGTGAATTTTGCCTATCACTAAATTTCTCTGATGAAAAACCATCCGATGGGAAATTTACTCGGTGTTGTAGCAAAGGGAAAGTCTGTCCAAATGATATACATTTTCCAGATTACCCGACATATTTTAAAAGATTAATGTATTTAAAAAGGTTAATGACAAACGAAGATTCTGACAGTAAAAATGTCATGGAAAATATTCATTCCATAAATAGTTCTTTTGCTTTTGCTTCCATGGGTGCAAATATTGCATTGCCATCAGGATAGCCGTACTGTTTTAGAATACACGGACAAGTTTATCACCGTACTGGAACTTTACATCCTTCGGATGGTGTTTCTCGGAAGTTTGCTCAACTCTATATTTTGGATACAGCCGAAGCAACAAGTAAAAGATTAGCAATGCCAGAAAACCAGGGCTGCTCAGAAAGACTCATGATCAACATCAACAACCTCATGCATGAAATAAGTGAATTAACAAAATCGTACAAGATGCTACATGAGGTAGAAAAGGAAGCCCAATCTGAAGGAGCAGCAAAAGGTATTGCTCCCACAGAAGTAACAATGGCGATTAAATACGAGCATAACAGTGACAGAGGTAGGTATAATTCTCCCCATGTAACCGAGGTTGCTGTCTTGAAAAATACAGTGGCTTGATGGATTATCTCAAATCTAGATCTGAAAATAACAATGTGCCAGTTGGTAAAATTATAATACTTCCATCATCTTTTGAGGGTAGTCCCAGAAATATGCAGCAGCGATATCAGGATGTTATGGCAATTGTAACGAAGTATGGCAAGCCCGATTTATTCATAACCATGACATAGGCAGATATTGTAAACAATTTACATCACTGGCAAAAAGTTGAAAACAGACTTGACTTGGTAGCCAGAGTTTTTAATACTAAGCTGAATGCTCTTTTAAATGATATCTGTAAATTCCATTTACTTGGCAAAGTAATAGCTAAAATTCATGTCACTGAATTTCAGAAACGCTCACATATTATTGATATTAGATAGTGAGTCCAAATTACATTCCTCTAATTAATTCCCTTTCAATGTGCATGAATTTCGTGCACCGGGCCACTAGTCTAATAATAATCAGAAAAAGTCACTTCCCATCAAAAGAATTTGAAAACCCTTCTAAAAGAAAATGTCCTCACTGGTGAATTCTACCAAACATAATTCTACTCAAACTCTTCCCCAAAACATGGATTCTACCAGAAAACCTATTCATCAGAAAATTCTTATGAGGTACAAAACCAGACAAAGACATTCTAAGAAAAAAAAAGCTAGAAAAAATTATTAACAATACATAACAATGTAAAATAAGAATATGCACAAAGGAAAATACATCATGACCAACTGGGATTTATCCCAGAGAAGCAAGACTGATTTAACGTTAAAAATCAATCAATATAATTTGCCATGTTAACAGAAAAACTACATAATCATATCAATGTATGCAAAAAAACATTAGATAAAATCCAACATCCATTCCTAATAAAATTCCTCAGGAATTTGGGAATGGAAAGGTACTTCCTCACCCAATGAAGGGCACAGATGAAAAACCTACAGCTGACATCATATTTAGTGGTGAAAGGGTACTTTCCTGCAACAATCAGGAACAAGGAAAGAATGTATGCTCTCAGCACTTCTATAGAATACTCTACCAGAAATAATAGCAATACCATCAAGCAGGAACATTAAATAAAAAGTGGACACATTAGAAAGGAAGGATATAAAACTGCTTTTAATCCACACGCTATATGGTTGACTATGTAGAAAATACTATGGAATATACAGAAAAATCTACTTGAAAGGTTGCAGAAACAAAGTCATATAAAAAAACTATGCTATTTCTGTACACCAGCAATGACCAATTAGAAATTGTGAGCTTTTAAAAAATTGCAATTTATAATAGCATCCAAAATTAGTAAATGCTTAGGAATAAATTTGACAAAAGAGATGCAAGACTTGTAGAGTGAAAAATTAAATAAATGTAGACATATTGAGTTTATGAATTAAAAACAATATTAATGTCAATTCTCATCAAATTGATCTATAGATTTGATGAAATCCTACTCCAAATTCCAGTAAGGCTTTATGTAGAAGTAAAATTTATATGAAAATGTGAAGAATCTAGAATAACCAAACCAAAAAAAAAAAGGGGGCAAAGTTGGAATAAGTATACCTGATTTCAAAATATATTATGAAAGCTACTGTAATCGAGATACTTGTGGTATTAAAATAAAGATGGGGAAAAATATCAATGAAACAGAAAAATCCAGAAATGACTTTTTTTAAAAGTCAGTTTTTTAAACAAAATATGTCAATAGGGAAAAGATCATTTTTTTAAACAATGGTGCTGAAACAAACAAGTGAAGAGTTATATGCCAAACAAGTGAACCTTGACCTTTACCATGCAACACACACAAATATTAACTTAGAATGGATCACAAATCTAAACTAAACACAGAATAAAATTTTAGTGAACTTGGGTTTGGCAAATATTTCTTAATAGAACACAAAAAGAAAACTATTTTTAAAAATTAATAAATTTACTTCATCAATATTTAAAACCTGCTTTTCAAAAGAAGTGCTACAAAAATGAAAAGGACAAGCCAAAGCCTGAGAGAAAATATATGCAAAACATTTATCTGACAAAAGATATACATGGAACATAGGAAGGACTCTTACAACTAAATAAGACAACACAGTATTTTAAATGGGTAAAAGATCTGACATTTTACTAAAGAAGATAAACACATGAAAAGATGCTCAGCATATTAGTTAAGAAAATGCAAATTTAGACCATAATAAATTTAAGAGTGACCATAATAAGTGTTGACAATCATGTGAAGCAATTAGAACACTCATATTTTGCTAGTATAAAATGATGCAATTGACTTTCAAAAACAATTTCCAAATTTTTGAAGGCTCTCTTTAATGAGATTAAATTTTTTAGGAATTTAATATATAGAATAATATTAACATTATTATATACATTGATAAGTAAAGCAAAATAAAAAACTTATGTTTCCTTAATTTCTCTTAGCTGTGTACTTTTGTAGTCTTTGCTATATA
The DNA here is from genome assembly GCF_000327345.1 of Myotis davidii. Classification (NCBI taxonomy): domain Eukaryota; kingdom Metazoa; phylum Chordata; class Mammalia; order Chiroptera; family Vespertilionidae; genus Myotis; species Myotis davidii. The sequence goes on from NW_006283136.1 coordinate 581,387, forward strand.
AGTAATTTTGTAAAGAGTTACACATAAACCTACCTTACAAACTAGCTATTCTACTCCTAGCTATTTACACAAAAGAAATAAGAGCATGTCTGTACAGATGTTTACATATATATTTTACAAGCAGTTTATTTATAATAGCCAAAACTTGGGAACTACTCAAACATCCATTATGATTGCTTTAAAATATGTCCACAAATTCTTTGACACTTCTCTTCTCAAAAGTGGAACCTTATTCTTCACCCCTTGAGAGTGGGCTGGTTTTATTGACTTACTTTTAATATACCAGTATATTAACTAGAGCCCCAGTGCACGAATTCGTGCACGGGTAGGGTCCCTCAGCCTGGCTGGCAATCAAGGCCTATTGGGGGCCAGCCGGCTAGGGAGGAGGGACCACAGGAGGTTGGCCTGCCAGCCCCCGCAATCGGAGCACAGAGGGAGGGACCCCAGGAGGTTGGCAGGCCGGCCCCCTGATAAGGGCTGATGGGGCTGGCCGGCCCAGTGGAGGGGCCGGCAGAGGTTGGCCAACCGGGAGGAGGGGCCATGAGAGGTTGGCTGTGGGGGGGAGGAGGGGCCATGGGAGCACACTGACCAAAAGGGGGCAGCTCCTGTGTTGAGCCTCTGCCTCCTGGTGGTCAGTGCGTGTCACAGCAACTGGTCGACCGGTTGTTCTGGTCATTCGGTCGTTAATGGTTGTTTAGGCTTTTATATATATAGACTAGGGGCCAGGTGCACTTTATCCCCCTCACAATCTGTGGATCTCCCCACCCCCCACCTCCATGTGGGTGGAGTCATTATTAACATCTTCAGATGAGGACCCCAAGGCACACACAGAGACTTTCAGAGACTTAAAAATAGAAAG
>NW_006283136.1:582594-588213 GCF_000327345.1 Myotis davidii
TCTCTGATCATGGCCCCCCGGCTCTTAGCTCCCCCCTGGGTATCCAATCACTGTCAGTGGCAGGGGGCTTCTTTCTGCTTTCCCTTTCGCCTCCCTGCATTGTAACTACATATGCAAATTAACCGCCATCTTGTTGGCAGTTAACTGCCAATCTTAGTTGGCAGTTAATTTGCATATAGCCCTGATTAGCCAATGAAAAGGGTAGCGTCATACACCAATTACCATTTTTCTCTTTTATTAGTGTAGATGTGGAGGAAGTGAAAATAAGTGACTTCTGATATGATGTCATAAAAAGTATTGCAGCTTTCTCCATACCATTGCTCTTGGATCATTTATTTTGGGAATAACCAGATTCCATGAAGGACACTTAAGCGGCCCTGTGAAGAGGCTCCTTGGTGAAAAACTAAGACCTAGAGCCAACTGCCACATACATGAGATCTATCTTGGAAATGGATCCTCCAATCCCAGTGAAGCTTTCAAATGACTAGCCCCAGCCAACATCTTAATAGCAATTTCATAAAAGACTCAGCCGCTCTAAAAATTCCTGTCCCAGAAACTGTGAGCTAATAAATACTTTTTGTTTCAAGCACTATGTTTTGGGGTAATCTGTTAACAACAGGTAACTAATATATCCATCAGGTGAGTGAATAAACAAATTATAATATATCCATAAATACAGTACTACCAAGCAATAAAAAAAATGAACTATTGATAAATACAATCACATAATTGAGTCTCAAAATAATTACACTGAAATAAATTAGACAAAGATTCCATTTACATATTAATCTTAAAAATGCAAAGTAATCAACAATGATAAAAAACAATAACAAAACAATACAACTTTTCCCCTGGCATTACCATGTCATCACTTCTTTTGACTTTTAGCCAATATTTCATCTCTCCTTTGGTCTTATTTTTCACAATTCACACCTATTAATTTGTTTTATTTTTCACATTTTCCCTACTTAGCTAAGTATGTATGGTTGTTTCCTACGCATGTACCCTTGACCAGAATCGAACACGGGACTCTTCAGTCCACAGGCTGATGCTCTATCCACTGATCCAAACTGGCTAGGGCTAAATCCTATGCTCTTTTAAAAACAATGTTCAAAAATACTGATTGCTTTCAATTTTAGAAAAGAAAAACACATAAACATTATTGTAATCAGTTCAGAAATCTAGGTGTACATTAACATGACTAGCACTAAAAAGACCAATCTCAATTCTCTTAAAGCAAACTTTACTTATGTACTTTGCTTCAAACAAACATGATTTTTGAAGATATAATTTACTCTAAGAAAGTGATTTATAAAATATTTTCAAGTAAAATTTCTTGACAACAAAGTTTCCAACATACATTTAAACAATTTATTTACCAAAAGTTTATCATAACCATAACTTTGTACATAGAAAACTATAAAAAAGAGCATGGTATTCTTATATAAAACACAAATACAAGAATGACTGATTTAAAGAAAATATCAGAAACAGAACTATTACAAAAGATAAATTATGGAGAAAACATTTAACATATTATGCTAATGTAAATCAATAACTTTTAACAAAAAAAATAATGCTCACTACTGGTATATTTTTTAAGAAGTTGGAATCCAAAAGACCACTTGATTTCAAGAGAAATCAAATATACCATGCACTGGCATCCAAGCTCACTGGAAAGCAAAAAGAGAACTAGTAAGAAATCATTAAAAATAAATTGGTGCAAAATATTAGAGCTAAAACAATAAAACTGTTAGAAGAAAACAAAGGAATAAATCATGATCTGGGATTTAGCAATGGATTCTTGAATATGACCCCAAAAGCAGGAGCAACAGTAAAAAAAGTTAACTGAACATCATTAAAATTAAAACTTTTTGCATCAAAGGGCATTATCAAGAGAGTAAAATGACAACCTGCAGATGGGAGAAAAATTTTACATGTCATAATACATAAATTTTACATATCTGACTAAGGGTTAACATCCAGAATATATAAAGAACTCAGTTTTTCAAAAATTTTAATGGGCAAAGGACATCAATGGGCAACAGTGATGGAAGAACATATACAAACTAGAGGCCCAAATGCATGAAATTCGTGCAAGGGGTGTGGCCCTCGCAGCCGCAGCTTCGTCCGGAATGTCTCCCGGAAGGTTGTCTGGATGTTCGTTCCGCTGTTCAGCCATCCGGTCTAATTAGCATGTTATACTTTTATTATTATAGATGGCTAATAAGCACATGAAAAGTTACTCAACTTCATTAGTCTTTAGGGAAATGAAAATTAAAACCACAAAGAGATACCACTTCACATCTACTAGAATGGCTATAATAAAAAAAAATAGAAAAAAACAAGTGTTGACAAGAATGTAGAAAATTGAAACACGAATACATTGCTGGTGGGAATGTAAAATGGTACAACCTCTGTGGAAAACAGTTTGATAGCTCAAAAAGATAAACACAGAATTACGATATGACCTACAATTCTATACCTTGATATATACCCAAAAGAACTGAAAACAGGAACTGAAGTAGGTTCTTGTGCATAATAATTTTGGTACAGATAAAATTTGAACTACAATTAAAATAAACATTATCAGATAATTTCAGGCTTAATATGTTACCAAAAATAGTAATAAATAAGAAGAAATTCTAATAAACTTTGATTCTTAAAGAAGAACCAAAAATTAGCAGATTTTATAAGGAATATAAGTGTTGATATTCTTGTTATAGCTTCTGATAAATTTAAGCATTGAATTAAATAATTATATAACCATATGTTAATGTTTCTTAAAAATTAAGAAGTACATAGCTTATAAGCTATCATATTTTCAGCAAACTTTTATAAATTTGAAAAGGAATTTTCTAACATTCCAAAAGTAATATATAATCCTTCATTCTTGAAGGAAAAATGCCCTCAAATATTTTTTAGTTTTTTTAAATTTATCTTTATTGTTGAAAGTATTACCGATGTCCCTCCCCCCCCCCCCGCCGCCCCATTAACCCTCTCTCATCCCACAACCTTCCCCTCCCTAGGCATTCCCTGAACTATTGTCTGTCCATGGGGAAAAAATGCCCTCAAATATTATTTTAAATTTTAAAAAAAATATGTATTTTTATTGATTCAGAGAAGAAGGGAGAGAGAGAGAGAGAGAGAGAGAGAGAGAGAGAGAGAGAGAGAGAGAGAGAGAGAGAGAGAGAGAGAGAGAGAGAGAGAGAGAGAGAGAGAGAGAGAGAGAGAGAGAGAGAGAGAGAGAGAGAGAAACATCTATGATGAGAGAGAATCATTGATCAGCTGCCTCCTGCACAATTGGGAATTGAGCCTGCAAACTGGGCATATGCCCATACGAGGAATCAAACTGTGGTCTCCTGGTTCATAGGTCAACACTCAACCACTGAGCCACTGCAGCTCGGCACCAAATATTAAACACACAAATATATCAAATACTACAGCAGTCTTTAATACTGGCAAGTAATCAAACAAATGGGATGTAATATTTGTATCTTGAAAGAAATAAGAAATAACTAAATTACTTCTTCATTCTTGAAATAATTGCTTACAAATTTACAAAGGTACAATTTAAAGAAAAAACTTATGGATGTGTACCTCATTAATATAAGTTCAGTATTTTAGAATAGGAAATAAAATGTATTCTCTACCTCTCTCTCTTTCTCTGTCACACACACACACACACACACACACACACACACACACACACACATTTTAGATTAACACCCAACTAAAAAGTTGAAAATTCAAAGTCACTGAATTACAACTTAAATTATTTCATAAAATACTGCCACTAAAATAACATGGTCATATTAATACCTACTTACTGACACTTACTGTATGAAAATTTATCATTTCTTGAAGGCTGTCAGAAAACTTGGTCAAACTTGTCTATGACAAAAAAACCAAAGGAAAAAAACGAGTTATTTAAAATCCACTAAAACAGGCCACAAAAAACATTACTTCAGCATTTCTGACAAAAAGATCAAGTTACATTGTTAACAATAACATTTATTTCTAAGGAAAATCTCAATATCTCATGGGCATGCTCTGAAGAGGTCAAGTCTATGTGTAGTAACATAAAACCCCAGAACAGTCAAAGAATTAGTACTGCCCTGTCAATAGTATTATGCTAACAAATAGGAATGGCATATATAAATCTAAAAGTAAAATTGAGTGTATCAAGACTATGCTCATGAAGGCATCTATGGATCAAATAATCATCAAACTATACCAATTTCTTCACCTGTTATTATTCTTCATGAACGAAATGTCATTAATACCACATAATATAATGAGAGGTCTAGGCTAACGTAGCATAGGTAGCTGACCAAAACTTTCCTATGCAGCCCCTATACATACAGTTGACACTATTCTTAGGTTAATGTTCTGCTTTCCTCTATAAGCAGCTACTAGTAAGCAAAATCCTGCTCTTCCTGCTCAATCCTTCTTGTAGATGCTTCAGCTCACCGAGCAGTAAGTAAACTTATATTCACAATACAAATCAACCATTAACTTCTAACTATCCAAGAACACGGAACTGTACAAGACAGAACCAATGGGTGACAGCTTTTCTACTTCTAATTTTAAGGACCATTAAAACTCTTCATAAAGAAAATGGATGCATAATTGATTAATGTCATTGCATTTGTCATTTTAACTAATTTTAAAATACTAACCTCAACTACAGCATCATTACTAGAATATTGTGCCAGGTCTCGAATCCCATTCATAAACTGTTTATTTGCAACACAAAAGGCTTTTCCAGTGTCAATCATCACAATACAAAGCTTCACAAGCTGGAAAAAAAAAGTTACATCAGGTTGAAAATAATTTTACAAATTATGTAGTTAAACAAGCAATTCATATGAGAATTACAGCAAAAAGTTGACTTTTCAGGATCCAGAGATTATCTGTAACAACAAAAAAATCGTTTTATTGCCAGAACCGGTTTGGCTCAGTGGATAGAGCATCAGCCTGCGGACTCAAGGGTCCCAGGTTCGATTCCGGTCAAAGGCATGTACCTTGGTTGCAGGCACATCCCCAGTGGGGGGCGTGCAGGAAGCAGCTGATCGATGTTTCTCTCTCATCGATGTTTCTGGCTCTCTATCCCTCTCCCTTCCTCTCTGCAAAAAATCAATAAAATATATATTTTTTAAAAATCGTTTTATCAAGTCAAATTCAATCCCATAAATTAATCAAAGGACTTGTATGCATGCATATAAGCATAACCCATGGACACAGTCAGTAGGAGGGTGGTGGGGGCATGTGCTGGGGGAGTGGGTGGGAACAAGTGGGGAGAGGTCAATGGGGGAAAAGGATTCATATGTAATACTTTAAATAATAAAGAATTTTAAAAAGGGAAAAAAGAGTTTGTAAAGGTTAAATAAAGTAAATTTTTAAAAAGTTTATTAAGACACCTCTTCAGAGGAAGAAAAGGAAACTTCAGGCAGAGCAAGCAGTATGATAAAAGTTACTCAAAATAAAAATAAAAACTGTGGTATGTTGGAAGAAAGGGAAGCAAACTGGTATGGTGGGTTAGTACTGACGGTCATTTCAGTATCAGTCTGTCTAAGCAGATGTCTGAATTGATTATATTTATATTTCTCCAATGCC
>NW_006283136.1:588357-598787 GCF_000327345.1 Myotis davidii
TTCCCCCTCCGCCCTCACCTTCCCCTTCTTTCCTTCCTCTCCTTCTTCTCCTTCCATTCTTTCTTCTCTTTTTCTTTCCTTCTTCCCGCCCTCCCTCTCTCTCTTTTTCCATTCCTTGCCTCTTTATGTCTTCCATTCAGACACAGAACATTTTCTTTAAACCAACAAAATCTTGGGCGAATGATAAATATAAAAAAGATAAATGTGGCCCTAGCTGGTTTGGCTCAGTGGATAGCGCATCGGCCTTCGGACTGAAGGGTCCCAGGTTCAATTCCAGCTAAGTTACGTGCCCGGATTGTGGGCTTGATCCCCAGTGGGCGGCATGCAGGAGGTAGCTGATCAGTGATTCTCTCTCATCATTGATGTTTCTATCTCTCTCTCCCTCTCCCTTCCTCTCTGAGGGAATGACCAGGGAAAGGTTAACGGGGGAAAGAGGAGTCATATGTAATACTTTAAATAATAAATAAAAAGGGAAAAAAGAGTTTGTAAAGGTTAAATAAAGTAAATGTTTAAAAAGTTTATTAAGACACCTCTTCAGAGGAAGAAAAAGAAAAGGAAACTTCAGGCAGAGCAAGCAGTATGATAAAAGTTACTCAAAATAAAAATAAAAACTGTGGTATGTTGGAAGAAAGGGAAGCAAACTGGTATGGTGGGTTAGTACTGACGGTCATTTCAGTATCAGTCTGTCTAAGCAGATGTCTGAATTGATTATATTTCTCCAATGCCTACTGTTCTGGCCATTGTGTAAGATTTAGGACTGAACCTACTTTTCTTTTTCTTTTTCTTTTCCCTTCTTTCCTTCCCTTCCCCTCCCCACCCCTTCGCTCCCTCCCACTTCCTGCAAGGGGACCAGGAGTCCTTTCTTTCTTCTCTTTTTCTTTCCTTCTTCCCGCCCTCCCTCTCTCTCTTTTTCCATTCCTTGCCTCTTTATGTCTTCCATTCAGACACAGAACATTTTCTTTAAACCAACAAAATCTTGGGCGAATGATAAATATAAAAAAGATAAATGTGGCCCTAGCTGGTTTGGCTCAGTGGATAGCGCATCGGCCTTCGGACCGAAGGGTCCCAGGTTCAATTCCAGCTAAGTTACGTGCCCGGATTGTGGGCTTGATCCCCAGTGGGCGGCATGCAGGAGGTAGCTGATCAGTGATTCTCTCTCATCATTGATGTTTCTATCTCTCTCTCCCTCTCCCTTCCTCTCTGAAATCAATAAAAATATATTTAGAAAAAATCAATCAATCTGCGGGGGAGAAGATAAATGTGGAACCATAGATGAAGGAGGGAAGGGTACTAAGGAGGATAAAGAGCCAGAATATTTTCAGAAAAGACCTAAAGGAGTCTAATTTAAAATTGTTGCACTACAGCCTTGAAGAAAAGAAATTGAAAATATCATCTCTGCTCCCAGGAGCTCTCATTCTAACTAGTAGACTAGATAAATTTTATACAGCACAAACACAACTGCTACACATGACAAAACCATGCATGAGGGAACAAAGGAAGAACATTTAACTAGGACTGAGGGGATTAGGAAGGATTCCTGGAAAAGGTAACACTTGACAGAAGTCCTGAAGACCAGTAGGAACAAGCCAATCAGATATGGGCAATGGGAAGATACTACTTTATGAAGAGCATGAGCTAAAGCCCAGAAGTTTAAGAGGACAGGGCTAACAAGAAGTACCTTAGCGCAGCATGGAAATGTATACAAGAGCCAGATCAGGAAAAGCCTATGTGCAATGCTAAGGGTGTTCACACTTTATATGAAGGAAATAGGAAACAATTAATGGCATTAATTGGGTGTGTTGCCCAGAGTTCCATTTTAGAAGGATAACCTAAAAGGGGAAAAACTAAAGGTAGGGAAATATAAAGAATAAAGATAAAGATATTATTTGTTTTTTCCCCAGGATATTATCATAATTCAGGATAATGTTTTTGAGAAATGCTGCATATTATAACTCCTTTCTAGGATTCGCACCACACATTAATATATCAAAAGCTCTTAAAAGCTTAGTAATAAAGAAATCTGTTTAACCTTTTAAACTGAGTTTTCCAGACTTATTTGATCACAGAGACTGAATGAAAGCAGTAAGGTAGGGAGAGGGGAAACAAATTCAAAAATTACAGTCGAGTATGGTATACAGTTATGCAGATTATGTCCTAAGAAGGGGGAAAAGTAGGGACTGAAATTCAGCCTGAGCTCTGCTTGCTGAGGGCTACATCTGCTACAAAACTCAGTTTCACACTGGCCAGGAGAGACTCTGTGTTAACAGTGTTGAGCCTGTGAAGTGGGCTGAGCTAGATGAGCTTATGAAATAAGCCAAATGGGAAGTCTATCAAATACCAGTGAAAACAGATGTTTGAAGCTCAAAATATAAGAGTGTGTTATAGATACAGGCACAGGAGTCATCAGCAAATACAATGTCAGTGCTACAGTGCTATATCCTAGACAAAAAGTGGAGGGCAGAGCATGCAGAGTCAAGACCCCATAAAGGACACTAAAGAAGAAGAGGGAAACATAGGAGGAAAAACAAGAGAATAATTTTACCAAAGTCAAGAAAGACTAAAATATCAAAAGACGGATGGTGAGTAAGTTGAAAATCCATAAAAGTCACATTTTAGAAAGACTCTAAAAATATCTATTGAGGCCCTGGTCAGTTTAGCTCAGTGGATAGAGTGTCGGCTTTCGGACTGAAGGGTCCCGGGTCCAATTCCGGTCAAGGGCGCATGCCTGGGTTGTAGGCTCGATCCCTAGTGGGGGCCGTGCAGGAGGCAGCCAATCAATGATTCTCTCTCATCATTGATATTTCTATCTCTCTCTCCCTCTCCCAAATCAGTAAAAATGTATTTAAATAGATATAGATATAGATATAGATATATAGATAGATATAGATATTGAATTTGGTGACAAAAAGTCACCAGCATCCCTGGCAAGAATAGTTTTAAGAGAAATTGACTGGGAGTAGGAGGGCTGTAGTGATATTACAGTGATTTATGAAATGCATATAAAGAAGATATATAATAGATCAATGTTTCCTAATATGTAGTCTATAGTATATTCCACAGGAAGGATTCCGTGATCAAATAAACCTGGAAAACTCAGTTTAGAAAGTGAAACAGTTTATTACTAAACTTTTGAGAGCTTCTGACATATTAATATGTAGTGTGAATCAAAACCATATGAGATGTGACCTCACATCTGTCAGAATGACTATTATTAAAGACAACAAATAAGAAGTGATAGAGAAGATGAGGGGAAAAGGGAAACCCTGTGCACTGTTGGTAGGACTGCAAATTAGCACAGCCACTATGAAAAACAGTCTAGAGATTTCTCAAAAATTTAAAAATAGAACTACTGAATGACCCAGTGATTCAGATAAATACTTTGGGAAAACAAAAAGTAATTGTAAAAGATACATGAACCCCTATGTTCATCACAGCATTGTTTCAAGAGCCAAGATATGGAAGCATCCAATAGATGAATGGATAAAGAAGATATGATACATACATACAGTGGAATATTACTAAGCCATAAAAAAATGAAATCTTGCCATATGAGACAACATGGATAAACCTAGAAAGTATTTTATTAAGTAAAATAAGTCAGAAAGAATAAGACAATTACTAAAAAATAAAATAAATGAAATAAACAAAATACAAACTCATATATACTGAGAACAAACTGACAGCAAAGGGGAATGGGGTGGGGAATTAGGCAAAAAAGAGGCAGGGGATTAAGAAGTATAAACTTCTAGTTATGAAATAAGACAAGGGGATGTAATATATAGCATAGAGTCAATAATGTCTTAATAATATAGAGCAACAGATGGTTTCTAGAATTACTGTGGTAATCACTGTAAGGTAAATAAATGTTGAATCATTATGCTGTGCACCCAAAACTAACATAATGTTATACGTTTTATGTCAACTCTTTGATACACACACACACACACACACACACAAACACTAGAGCCCCGATGCACGGAGATTCGTGCAAGAATGAGCCTTCCTTCCCCTGGCTGCTGGCACCGCCTTCACTCCAGCCCAGAGCCGCCTTTTTATCTTCGTTCAGGCCCAGAGCCACCTTTCTGCCTTCCCACACTGCCCAGAGGCCTGGAGCGGCCACTCGGCACCTGTGTATGTAAAGTAACATGTCATCTTTGTTCAGTTAATTTGCATGCTCACTCCTGATTGGCTGGTGGATGTCACAAAGGTATGGTCAATTTGCATCTTTCTCTTTTGTTAGTGTAGATACATACACATATACACACACACATATATATGCATATACAGTGGGGCCCTGACTTACGAGTTTAATTCATTCCGTGACGGAGCTCGTAACTCAAATTACTCGTATGTCAAATCAATTGTGAACAAGTGAGACATGTGATGTTGGGCTGATGTTGTGGCATTCACTGTGACATTCACTGCGCCAACTAGCGGTGGGGTATCTGAAGCTGGCTCGTAACCCGAATTTTAGCTCACAACTCAAAGCAAAAAATCGGCCGAGAGACAGCTCGTATCTCGAAAAACTCGTTAGTAGAGACACTCGTAAGTCAAGGCCCCACTGTACGTATATATACATATACATACACATATACATATATACATATACATAGTCTTGTTATAGATAGCAGCTCTGGACTCAGGCAGCTTAGATTCAAATCCTGCTGCCATACTTAACCATCAAAGTAATCCTGACTGACCTCAACAAGCCTCAGTGTCTTCTGTATGATTTGGTAACAATGGTACCAAACCAAATAAGGTTATTATAAAAGAATCAAGATAACACCCTTAAAGATCTTAGCCCAATCTGCTACTGGCACATGGTAATAACTCAACAAAGACTTGCATTTCCTTGTCAAAAGTGAGGTTTTCTTTTGTTTTTAATCAAGAGAAATTTATTTTATCTACTTAAAATAAACAGGTAGTAGAGAAGGGAAAGGAGAAAGGTAGCTAAAGCAAAGCCCTGAGGAGTTAGAGTCTGGGACTGCATAAGAAAAGGGATACTTTTACCACTTGAATGGGAGGAAAAACAAAAGATAATGGCAGGTTCTGTTAAATTTCTAGATCAGGGGCAGGAAATAAAGGTTTTCCCACCAAAAGAAAGGAAGAGTCTTAGTCATTACTAAAAAGAACAAAGTGGTAAGTCTTTGAGAAAACAGAAGTATAAGAGCTGCTAAAGGTAATAAAATAAACCTGAATGATTCTTGTAAAAAATCATTTGCATCAAGAATTCCAGGAATATGTAGCTCTGCTGACTGGTTTCACCAAACAGTTGTATAACTTCTCCTGTAGGGATTTTTATAGCCCAGATATGGGATAAAGAGTATAGATGGTTGGACTAATAAAGTGAGAATTCTATAAAGTAGTTGCTATGGAAGGGAAGTGAAGGTCTCCAGAAGAGAAATAATATTGTAATAAAACTAAGAGTAGCCTGAAAGGTTTCACAGCAGTATTATTCATCCAAAAAGTAGAAACAACACATCACTATCAACAAATGGACAAACAAAATGTGGTATATTCATACAATGGCATTTTATTCAGCCATAAAAAAGAAATGTTGGAACACACTGAAACATGAACTGACAAACCTTAAAAACATTATGCTACATGAAAGAAGTCAGTCACAAAGGGCCAAATATTATATGATTCTGTTTACATGAAATGTTCAGAATAGGGACATCCAGAGACAGAAAGTAGAATAGTGGTTGCCAGAGGATGTTGGGAGAGGGTAGGAGTGACTGCTAAAGGTACAGAATTTCCTTTTGGGGTGAAGAAAATGTTCTAGAATTAGATAGTTCTAGAATTGTGATTACACAACACTGTGAATATACTAAAAACTACTAAATTGTGCATTTTAAAATGGTGTATTTTATGTTAAGTGAATTTTATCTCAAAAAAATAATTACCAAAAAAAGGATGCATTCAAAGGAAAGTGAATTTAAAAGAACTCTGAAATACCAGAAGTAGATAGATTAAAAGACCAGGAGTCTAGATGAGCTTGAAGAACAGAAGCAATATGAGTAAAGATTGTAACTGGAAGAACGGGAGATTCAAGTTAGAAAGTAAGATATCAGCATTCCAAATCTCAAGAGATTAGAATTTTGATTGGTGAGGCATAGAACATGGCCCTGAAAATAGGTATCAATATTAGAATAGAGGTCACTATTACAGGAGTTGGAGAGAAAATGAAATTGTCATATAGCTGAACCATATATACACTGCCGCTACTCAGAAGAAAGACTAACTTGGTGATGAGATACTTAGCCAGTTGTCAAATCCATATTAGATGACAGCTATGACTGAGATAGAACTGAATAATATAAGCCTAGAAGGAGGGAAGAATTTTACCTAAGAGTAAATGTCAAATTAGTCAAAATTATCAAGCCAGTAGTTCCAATTCATTAAACTGTGTTGTTGTTTTTTTACTAAAGTGAAAACTATGTCATGGGCACTTGCCAGATAATGGAAATACAAATAAATTATTGCTGACTACCCTTGAGTACGGAAGATCCTCTCTAACTCTCACTTTTTTTATGTGCAAATTCAGTGTAATAACAACTCTGCAACATTGCTGTGAAGGTCAGAGATAAGTAAAACTTAGAACTTGGTACCTTAAGTGCACAAGAAATAAGAGGGTTATTTTTCCCTAAAGACAGCCTGTTTTCAAGGAGCTAATAATCTGTTGAACACCATTATCATTAACATTACTATGTGCCAAGAACTGTGCTAAGCACTTAACATATCTTATTCTCATAATCTACAATAATAAAAGCATAATATGCTAATTAGACCAGACAGCCAAATGATCTTCTGGACCGAGCCGGAACTAGCTGTGAGGGCCGAGGCAGCTACCACGGCTGCAAGGGCCAAGCCCCTTGCACAAATTTCATGCATCGGGCCTCTAGTAACCTTATAAGACAGATAGAAACTCTTATTTTCCCTATTTTGGAGATGAAGAAACTGAAGCATAGGAAGGCTGAGGAACTTGCCCAAGACTGCACAGCTTAGTAAGTGGTACAACCAGATTCAAATGTAGGTAGCCTTGTTCAAGGCTTTGTTTCGTAACTGCTAATAAACAAAAATTACAATATTATAATAATTTAAATGGAATTTTGTGCAAGTAGCAATGCAATACTAGAGACTGAAACAGCCCCCATGAGGTCGGGACAGCCCCAGTGAGGTTGAAATGGCCCCGGTGAGATTGAAACGACCTCGGTGAGGTTGAAACTGCCCCTATGAGGTCAGGACGGCCCCGGTGAGGTTGAAACGGCCCCGGTGAGGTCGGGACAGTCCCGGTTAGGTTGCAACGGCCCCGGTGAGGTCGGGACGACCCCGGTGAGATTGAAATGGCCCCCGTGAGGTCGGGACGGCCCCGGTGAGGTTGAAACGGCCCCAGTGAGGCCAGGACGGCCCCGGTGAGGTCAGGATGGCTCCAGTGATGTTAAAACGGCCCCGATGAGGTCAAAATGACCCCAGTGAGGTCGAAACAGCCCCAGTGAAGCCGAAATGGCCTATTTTAAATTGTATAAATATATATATATATATATATTTTAGAGAGAAAGGAAGGGAGAAGAAGAGAGAGAAACATCAACTGGCTATGTCCTGCAGACCCCCAATAGGGATCAAGCCTGCAACCCAAGCAAATCAACCACCTCTTGGTGTATGGTTTGATGCTCAACTACTGAACCACACTAGCCAGGCACCTGAACTGTGATTTAAAGGGTATCTATTTAACAAACAGGGAGCAAGTATTCCAGTGAGAAAATGCAGCAGAAACAGAAATTGTCTAGATGGCAACTGTGATGCTCTATGACAGTGATGGCAAACCTTTTGAGCTCAGCATGTCAGCATTTGAAAAACCCTAAATTAACTCTGCTGCCATGTCACATATAGAAATTTTTTGATATTTGCAACCATAGTAAAACAAAGACTTATATTTTTTATATTTATTTTATTTATTTATTTTTAAAAATTGATTTCAGAGAGGAAGAGGTATAAAAATCAATGATGAGAGAGAATCATTGATAGGTACATGCCCTTGACAGGAATCGAACCTGGGACCTTTCAGTCCGCAAGCCGACGCTCTATCCACTGAGCCAAACCGGTTTTGGTGTTGATATTTATTTTATATATTTAAATGCCATTCAACAAAGAAAAATCAACCAAAAAAATGAGTTCGCGTGTCACCTCTGACACACGTATCATAGGTTCGCCATCACTGCTCTATGATGTCAATGCCCAAATGCCTACCACAACGGACAAGTAATTGGACCCAGTAAAGCAATGCCCCTCATTGAAGCAATGTTCATGAGGAAGAGTGGCATACATTATAAGCAAAATAAATATAAGCTAAGTCATCAAGCTCGTTTAACCTGTTGCTGGCATGATTTACAATATTAAAGGTGAAACTTGCCCTGCACAAAGTTATGAAATCACTAAACTAGTCTTGGGCAACCTCTCCCCTCCACTAGTCCTTCAATGCCACCACCTTCAATAACAACCATTCTAACACCTCTCAGGCTCTCTGCTCTATGCTAACTCCTCATAATTCTAAAGTGAAAATGATAGATAATAGCTTAAGAATTTTGGAGAGTACATTTATAAGGAATTAAGATCTTAAATTAGGAAAATATAAAAATAACTATGGAACTTCTTTTTGGATAGAAGATGAAATTTTCATAAAATTCAAAGTTTCCACAGTGCCTTTAAGTAGCCCTTTGAGAGTAAAATGTCAATACTTTAATAACTAGTTTTGGATATGAATCTTTTGGTTTTAGAATTCTACCAGTCTTCCAACTCCAACTAAATGATATAAAAGAAAAAAACCTACTCATAAAAGCAAAGTCATTAACAAAAATTCTGTCAGTGGACTGTTTAGATACTTTAAATTGTAAGGCTCTCCTCACCCCCCAAAAAAATTTCATGTGATTTACATGCAGTTCTACCCAAAGAGAATAGATGCCCTATTATACTACTCTGTGATTCTTTAAAAAAAAAAACCTTGCCTTTTATATATTCTCTCATAAATCTACCAGAAAATCAAAATAGTATCTTCTGTTGCCTACCTTAAAGGTTTAAGAACTGTTTTAAAGAGTGCTTAAAAAAAATATAATACCTCAGGAATTATCCTATATAATAAAACCCTAATATGCAAATCGACCGACCGGCAAAATGACTGGTCGTTTATGACGTGTACTGACCACCAGGGGGCAGACGCTCAATGCAGGAGCTTCCCCCTGGTGGTCAGTACGCTCCCACAGGGGGAGCACTGCTTGGCCAGAAGCCAGGCTCATGTCTGGCAAGTGCACCTGTGGTGGCAAGAACCTCTCTCGCTTCCACTGCAGGCAGGCAGTAAGGAGCAAGGGGTCCCACTTCGAGAGGGCACAGGCCAGGCTGAGGGATCTGCCCAATGCATGAAATTTCATGCAACAGGCCTCTAGTATAACAATAATAATCCCAGACATTTATTTTTAACTAAAAAGTAAAGTTTTAAAAATAATATCCTTATTAAAAATCGTAACATTAATTCTTAAAAACACTTGCCTGGAAGCTTGTTAGTGTTCCTCAGAAAATTTCCAAGTGGCATGTGCTCCCCCAACATGGATCCAGAAATATAGTGGAGCACAAGAGCACTGAACTAAGAATAAAAACATATGGGTTCTAATCTGGATTCTGCCTCTTCTAACTGTGATATGAAGCAAGTCCCCTTTGCCATATGGGCTTTGGTATTATGATCTCTAAAATGGGAATAATACCACTTGTCCTACCTACCTTATAGGACTAGTATAAAAATCCAAAAACATGCTGTATAACAAAGTGCTTCTAAAATTTGTATGTTTTACATATATAAAAAATACTGTTTTATATAGTTTCTATAGTATTTACATTATATACCTATGTATGTATATTTCAAGATTTCAAAACATTTGAAAAAATCATCAGACTAATTTTTATATCCTTGTTATTCAAAGTGCAGTCCTGGAACAACAGCATAGGTATTACCTGGAATTAGGTTAGAAACAAAGAATCTCAGATACTCCAGAATTACTAAATCAGAATCTGTATTTTCACATAAGATCCCCAGGTGATACGAATTTAAGCACAGTAAAGTTTGAGAAGCACTGCTTTACACAGCAATACTATTTACCATGTCTATAATAATAAAAGTGTAATATCTACACTAATAAAAGAGAAACATGGTAATTGGCGTACGACCGCTACCCTTTCCATTGGCTAATAAGCGAGATATGCAAATTAACTGACAACCAAGATGGCGACCGGCAGCCATGGCTGCAGAGGTTAGATTTTGATACCACATCAACCTCCTGCGCTCCTTAGATTTGGTCCTGCTTTGACCAGAGCAGAGGAGCTTAGGGAAAGCCCTGAGTGTGCCTTTCGAATTTGTAACAAGTTGCCTTTTCTAAACACCT